>NW_020227417.1:0-2511 GCF_003070985.1 Temnothorax curvispinosus
GAGAGAGAGAGAGAGAGAGAGAGAGAGAGAGAGAGAGAGCGACGTCCAACCACATCCGCAGCAGTAGTCGCACTAATGGCTCTAATACCTTCATGGCACAAATCTAAATTAATATATACATATATATGTCTGCGTATTAATATATTATAAACACGGCACATATATACGCGCATGTACACGTATACATGTACACACACATACCCCCTAAGTATATATATTTTAAGATGGTATTAGCGGCGGCAAAAGCGCGAGCGTATACCGATCATCGCGAAGTACTGTGCTAATAATAAGTTAGGTGTGTCTATGTAAGTATTATAAATAAGTAAAGGCGAAGAAGCGCCATGGCGACTTAAAGAAAGGATCACCCATGATTTTGCAACTGAATAAATTAATGGAAATATATGTATAATACAAAGGAAATAAACACACACATATATATATATATATATATACATATATATAATTTTATATATGTATAATATATAAAATTAACATTATTATATTTAAGTGATATATAAAATTAACTAATTATTGTAAATGTTAATAATATATAATTATTAATTAATTTTATATATCAATTAATTATATCAAGATTAATCTTACATATTATAAATATACATAATTATATTTAGTTATATACCTATATGTATAATATTTGTTTTTCTTTCGATGGAACGTACGATAGACAATTAAATAACATAATATCCTGTGTTCGATCTTATTAAAATTATTAAATTGTTTGATAATTATCATAATTATGACGATGACAAACTATTCGACGAGTTATTATAATTATTCGTGGATTTAAGTTCATCAAACGATACAGAGAAGACCTTACAATCCTCGGAGAAATAGCATTCAATTCAAACGAATAGAAAAAAATCTGTATATATACTTCTGTTAGCGAAGAAATATCATAAGAGCCAATTAGTAATTAATCCCGTTACCACTATAAGAGAGAGTTGCACTTGCTTCTTTGTAATACTTGGATACCCACCAATCGTCGCGCGCGTGCGTGCGCTCATTATAAATATTCGAGGAGACATGAACATATAAGTATAAATAAATATATTATATATAATTATATATAATTATATATATTATATATATACATATATATTATACATACACTGGCGACACATTGGCGTAGAATTTAGCACATGACTGTATTAATGTAAACTTCTGAGGCTGTGGGTGTGGCACAAGGATGCTGATTTATTATATGAGCTGCTGCACTGTTGCAACGTGTGTGACTTTAGGGAGTATACTTTTAACTTTTGAGGTACGCGTGAATCCTGTCCGTGTGCGCAAAACGTACGAACGAAAGTGCGCGTGTCGAGGTGGAGACGCATCATCGTGTACACGCGAGCTCATGCTAGTATTGTCTTACCACGGTAGTATTGTACCGTTGAATGGACACGACTACACCCTGGATTTATATATCCGGACAACGCAAGGAGGAAAGTTGTAATTTAAACCATTCGACGTTTTTAAAAGGGGAATTTTTTAGAGGAGCATGATTTATTTTTAAGTAGAAAAGTATAAATTAGAAAGGTATATTTTATTTTTTACATTTTACTTTTTTATATACGCGCACGTATATGCTATTTTGTATATTTTTATTTGAGAGAAGCGTGATATTTACATGGTGTAATAATTTATAGAATAACTGAATGAATAAAATATTATATGGATCGCTCGACAAATCCGAGCAAATAAAAACATTGTATCTCTGTATAAAATCAATGAAACAACACTAATGACTAACTAATGACTAACAATAACAATCAGTGTCATGCTATTAACATCGATGCTTCGCTATTATTGTTTATAGTGCAATATATAATAAGATGCGAGCTCACGTAATAAAGGTGGGTCTCCACCTTTAGTCGACGTTTTGTCCTAAAAACGCAATCCGCGGTTGATCGGCGCGGCGCCTTAGAGCCATTTACTCTATTGCTATATGACACAATTACATAGATTACAATTAGCGAGCTGCGAGACCAATGTACGTCGAGCCTATGGAACACGTGGCAAGAGAACCCAATAGCGAAATGAGAGAAAGAGAGAGAATGTATGTGTTTTTAGTGTGTGTTAACGTTATTCGATGGCTACAAGGTGACATATTAATTAGCCGATATACATATTATAGATATAAAATATATATATATCCCTGTTCTCTATTTCTTAAAAATAATATTATGACAGTTGATCAGAGAGGAACACGCGATGGAACAATGGCTGCTCTCCGTGAGAAGACCGACGACAATCGTCTATCCGCGAAACCTTCGAAATTATATTTCATCGTCAAAGGAGATTCAGATTAAACAAAAATTTCGGAAACGCAAATATAAGAATAGAATCATAGATTTCAAAAATTAGCTGAAACTTAAACTTGATATGTTATCTATTTATGCAAAATGTGGTACATTATTACTACATGCAAAGGCATGGAAAGGCAGAAAAATTTACATTACGTAATTTAGACATAAAAATTTACCATCCGGATTG
>NW_020227418.1:0-1738 GCF_003070985.1 Temnothorax curvispinosus
ATACCGAGTTTTGTTTTAGCCTTCATGGCCGCCCAGACGGCTGTAGCCGCAGCTCTTTCTCCGAGAGTCGAATCTTTCGCGGTGACACGTTTTCGCGCTTTCGCGGCGAGTATATTGTCTGCCACGTGTCGTTCTGCGAGATCGTTGCTACCCGAGTAGGCTATGTCGTGCTCGCGACACGCTGCGTCCAATGGATTAATACCCCGATCATTTCTTGCCAATCGTGTTTCTAAATGAGTTCCCGGATCGCAAAATTGATAGCCGGGGATATGTAATTCGATCGGAAGCGCGTTTATCGCGCGATTCAACAGACCTCGGCCTATCTTCGGCGGCATTCGCCGCAGTTCTTTATCAACGGTGGCGGACCGTCGATGTGCGTTTGCTGACACGGCAAATTATAATGTATTAAACAGCGACGATATTGCTGGACCTCCGAATCTGCCTTGATACGTTCGGGAAGCTTATCCCACAAATAATCTATGTAATTATAAAACTGTCGTAGTAGAATGACCTTTGGTATATACTTCAACTGCTCGGCGGTTAAATCGTAAATATCGCTGTTATCCGACACGAACAAAAACATTTTAAAGACTGAGCATCTCAGCTCTACGCGTTTCTATAAATAGGCCAGCTTTCTTGATACTATATTTCATTTGTTGTGGAGGGAAGGTAAAATGCGGTTCGTACGACAATCGCGGACAATCAAAGTGACAAACTTTGACGATAGGATACAGTTAACGAAAGAAGTACGCAAACATGGAAGCATGCTACCGATTTCTATACGCGGTATCATCTGCGGTCCGTCGAATTGCGGCAAGAGAAACGTCTTGATAAGTTTGCTGAAAAATCCGCACGGCGTACGTTTCGAAAACGTGTACGTGTACTCGAAATCGTTGCAACAACCGAAATATCGATATTTGGAGAATATACTAACACCGATAGAAAAGATTGGCTACTTTACGTTTTCGAATAACAGTGACGTCATTCCACCGAGCGAGGCGCTCTCGAATTCTATTTTTATCTTTGATGACGTGGCGTGCGACAAGCAGGATACGATATACTTTGCAATGGGCCGGCACGCGGACGTTGACTCCTTCTATCTTTGTCAGACGTATGCAAAGATACCGAAGCATCTTATACGCGACAACGCGAATTTATTGATTATGTTTAAACAGGATGGTACCAATTTGAAACACATATACAACGATCGCGTAAACACAGATATGTCTTACGATGATTTCAGTAAATTGTGTCATACGTGTTGGCAACAAAAGTATGGATTTGTGGTGATAGACAAGGACAGCGCGAATTTAAATGGTCGATACAGAAAAGGATTTAACAACTTTGCGATATCGAAACGTGGTTAGTTGTTGTCGACACGTCGATTGAACAACGTTATCGCAACATGGACAGCAGCGAGGAGATTAGAGAGCGCAAGAGAATAGCAAATCAAATTGCGAAAACGAGCAATTCGGTTTGCAAAAAGTATCACGCCTTAAAAACTGGTAAAATGGAGGAAGATATCGCGTTGGAGAGACACTTTAAGTCCATCATCGAGCCTCTAAGGCAGATTGCCGAAAACACCGTTGGTAAAGAATCTGATGTGTCAAAGATTGAGAATGAAACGGCGTGGGAAAACGAAGAGCCAAAGCTCAAACGAAAACGACCAAACGCCTTGTTTAACGACTCTGTAATGGCTTCAACTCCGGTTATGTCGAAACGATTGATAAATGTGCCA
>NW_020227419.1:0-1792 GCF_003070985.1 Temnothorax curvispinosus
ATAAAACTCATATAAATTATAAACAATATAACTCATATAATTCTTTTAACTAAATATATATTTATTTTATAAATAACTTAGAATTTTTTCAATCCTGTTATAAAACAAGGATTCAACGTACGTATATTCTTCACAATAACGATTAAAAGTAGAATTAGCTATGACAATCACGCGATTAATAATTAATACATTAGTCTTTGGTAAGCTTCTATGGCAGTGTTTCATTTCCCTACTAGCGCGGAGGAGTCGACGGTACAGCTTGCTGATTAATTAAAGACGGTCCACTACATAGCAGCATAACAAAAATTTCTTTAACGTGATAAACTTAAAAAAATATGTATCTTTTTAATTAAAACTTCTTACCTCCAAGCAATGAGAGGTGCCAATCTCTCGGTCAATCTCTGATAATTTCTCTCCAGCTCCCGCTGATAATCCCGCTGATCGGGACTAATCAGATTCTTATTGCGCCGCAGAGCGGCACTGTGCACCAAACACATTGCTGCTTCCGTGTGATTTTTCCTTTCCATGTGCTGCTGCGCCATGTTTGCGAGCCAAGTCAGGCGAAGATCAGGCGATCCTTGATAACCCTTGGCGATTCTAAACAAAATTTAGATACATCCCTTAGCTCGTAATGTTTACTTTGAGTACCACGTCACTCAGATCTGAGTAGCGCATAAGTTCTCGCAGGGGCCCTATCACCCATTTATGGGTGACGATTTTATTCACTCAAGTAGAAACAATTTCGTTACTTATAAATATATTGGATAATACCTTATTTTTTCAGTGCATTGAATATATATTTAAAACAAAACTATCAAAAATTCACTCTTGGGCCCCGCAGAGATCACGCTCGAAATCCCTGTTTAAAATAATAGATATAATATGATCAGATTACATTATATTACATTCAATTTTAATGTAAATTAATAAGGTTTTATTCATTTACATTAAAATTGAATGTAATACAATGTAGTCTGATCATATTGTATGTATTATTTTAAACAGGGATGTGCTTGGCACTCGAAGTGTTTAAGTTAAATTGTTTGCTAAGATTCAGAAATCTTACCTATACATTAGATCCAAGAGCATTTCAAATTGACTAGTAGATAATGCGAGACTCGTGAATATTAGCTCCACTTCTAGAGAAGTCGGAGGAGCGTAAAGTGGAAACAAGGCTTCCTGAAAAATAAATATTTAATTATTTAGTCAAATATTAAACAATAAATACAATATTTAATATTTAACATTTATTATTCAATATTTTATTAAATATTCAATAAAATATTTAATTGAGGAATGTATGAGGATAGTCTGGAGTTCAGAAGGTTCGACGGTTAAACGGGACTCTCAATTCACTCGCGAGTGAATTATCGTTAATCTCAATATTTATATTTACGTCACATACACAGAATACAAAATAAACGCCGACAGAAAGATGATTGATCCGACGGACCGAAGGCCCGTTAACGGAATATAGTTTCGAGCACCAGCGGATTTCGACGCTCGAGCACGAGCGTAACAAAGCGCGTAAACGAATGAGAAAGAGAGCGGCGCGTGACGGAACGGAGCGTTGATCAGCGCGAATAAAGAGATCTTGAGGAGTGCGAATATAGAACGGAGATCTTGAAACGCGCGAACGAAGATCTCGCTGCGCGCGATGACGCAGATTTTCGCTGCGTCAGCTGAAAACAGTTCTTGGGCCTGCAAGGAGAACGTGCTCCACGCCAAAACCAGCTCGCTCCCACTAACACGGGAGGCCGGTATCCAATTAATTGTTAATCTCTGGATAATC
>NW_020227420.1:0-7621 GCF_003070985.1 Temnothorax curvispinosus
GGTATTAAAAAATTTTAATATCTTTTAATCCTTTTGCGTTTGCTGGGCGGCCAACTTCATAGAGGTCGCTAGAGCCTTTCAGGGACGTAATTAGTGATTCAGTTATTCTAACAGATGGCAGCACACCACTGTTTCCTATCCTTATAAGTGGTATTTCGAACACATGCACAACACACTCGCTCCACTAACCAAGTGAATTTTGGGATAGTATTCTACGAGTAATTTTTTCGAACCAATGAAATAGATAGGCGAAAGTTTAAAAAAATAAAATATTGTTTTTTATTTTTTAAAATTATGATATGCTCTTTGTACCATATTTTTTGTAGACTTTTGAGACGGTATTATCTATAACAAGCAATTTTTACGAACCAATAGAATGGGTAGAAGGTACTTTAATAAACAAAATACTTTTTTTGTCATAGTTTTTTGGTACCATCGCCATATTTTTGTTTAGAATCTTGGAATTGAATCCTACAACAAGTAATTTTCCGGAATCAATTAAATAAATAGATGCAGGTAGGGCGGCAGTGTGGTCTAGTGGTAGAGCGCCAGACTCGTAATCTGAGGAACCAGGTTCGAGTCCACTAGAGCCATAAAGCATGGAATGTTTTTCCGACAGCTGCGCCCCCTCCGTGCAAGATAGGCTCTTGTGCGGAGAAAACTGGGCTCCGTCTTTCGGAAAGAGACGTTAAGCCGTTGGTCTAAAAGGTTAAAGTGAGAGGAGAAGGATAGTGTTGGTAGTAGATTGGGAACCCTGCGGAAATATGCAATAAATGACGAATTTTTAATAAATAGATGCAGGTACTAAAAAAAGTAATAAAGTAAATTGAAATAATTATAAAGAGATAAGCTATAATCGTATTAAATCAAATGTTTATTAATGGAGGACACATACACATACACTCAAAATAATGAAGTACACATCCACATTCGTTCACATAATCACTCTCATACTACTATTATTTATTTACACTATTTATAGTTATATTTACAGATGCACTAATCTTCATCACTATCTTCATTGATAATAGGCGTGATGCCGTCTGTTTTAAATATATTTAAATATTTTTTTATACATATATTTAAAACAGATGGCATCACGCCTATTATCAATAAAAATTATATAACTATACTTTTGATGGTTTACCTGTCTCAGCAGTGCGCAAAGCTCGAGATCTCGGGGTCTTATTCAGTGCGGACTTAGCATTTAATACACATATACAATCAATAGTTTTATCTGCTTATAGAACGCTTGGATTCATCCTCCGATGGGGTAGATTTTTTAAGAATATAACCACTTTAAAATTATTATACTGTACGTTAGTTCGCCCTAAGTTGGAGTACTGTTCCATAGTTTGGTCTCCGTATTTTAAATGTTATCAGTTATTGATTGAACGTGTGCAGCACAAATTCCTGCGTATGGCTGCTTATCGGCTAGGTAATCCCACGTCAATTACTTGCCATGACTACTGCACTATATTAGATAAATTAAATCTGCTATCGTTAGAAAGTAGGAGACTAACCTTTGACCTTACATTTATTTTTAAGCTTCTCAATCACTCTACCGATTGTCCGGATTTGTTGGAACGTATCTATTTTAACATCCCGACTAGAGAATTAAGACAGTACTCCATCTTCCACATCGGGTATCACCGTACTTTGTATAGCGCAAATTCTTGTGTAAATAGGCTAATAATATCTGCAAGTAATTTCTCCAATAGGGTTGACTTTTTTGGTGGCTCTGTATCAACTTTTAAACAAAAACTTTCTCGCCTACTCTTGTAACTTGAATGTTCTCCATATTATGTTGTAAAATTTTAATTTTATTTTATTGTTCTTGTTTTTCTTTCCTCTTTGTACGCTAAAGGGTTTATTACCCGTTAATAAAGTTTATTATTATTATTATTAAAAATATAGTAATTAAGATTAGTCCATCCATATAAAAATATAACTGTAAATAATAGGTAGTATATAGGAGTAATTGTGAACGAATGTATATGTATTCTTCATTATTTTGAGTGTAGTGTACGTGTATGTGTATGTGTACTTCATTAATAAACATTTGATTTAATACGATTATTATAGTTTATTCTTTTATAATTATTTCAATTATTTCACTTTATTTTATTATTTTTTTAGTACCTGCACCTATTTATTTAATCGATTCCGGAAAATTACTTGTAGAATTCCATTCCAAAATTCTAAACAAAAATATGGCAATGGTACCAAAAAACTATAACTTTGAAAAAAAAATATTTTGTTTTTTAAAGTACCTTATTCTACCCATTTTATTGGTTCAAAAAAATTGCTTGTTGTAAAATTTTGTCCCAAAAGTCTACAAAAAATATGGCAATGGTACAAAAAGCATATCACAATTTAAAAAAATAAAAAACAATATTTTATTTTTTTAAACTTCCGCCTACCTATTTTATTGATTCAAAAAAATTACTTGTAGAATACTATCCCAAAATTTTACATAAAATATATGGCAATCGTAAAAAGCATATCATATTTTTAAAAAATAAAAAAGAATACTTTATTTTTTTAAAGTACCGCTTAACCATTTTATTGTTTTTAAAAAATTATGTCTGACAGGAAACTACTCCAAGATTCTACAAAAATTTTTTAGTAATTGTGACACTGATAGCAATCAAAGCAAAAAAAAATGAGCATGATCCGTGTGGGAGCCCATTGATCCTTTTTATCCGGCTACGGCCTTTATTTGTATTGAGGAGTAAAGAATGTAATCTCTTGATCTGTCAGGAAAAAAATGAAAAAAATTGTTAAGGAGATATTCTGGTTTGAAAAGTCATAAAGAAAGATATTTTTCAGGAATTTTTTGCAGGAAACGAAAAGAGCGAATAACGCTAAATTGTACATGTTTATTTAGTCTTATTTTGAAAATATATTTTTAGTTTTAAGTAATAAAAATGCTCTTTTTTCCATGTTATATCCTGTTTGTTAGAAGTTGTAAATGACAGACAGTGTAAATGAATCTAGCTGTTCTAGGTATCTGAAACGCAAAAACCAAAATTTTTTTATTCAGGAAAAGTGTGGCTATTGACTGAACTAGAACTAAACGAATATTTCCATTCTGGTGGCCTTTTTATTAAAAATATTATAATTTTTTTCAAAATTTTGGAAGTATTTTATTAAAAGAAAAAAAAACTAATAAACGTATAATGTTTATTCTAGTTCAGACGATAGTTACATTTCTTCTGAATAAGAAAATTTTTTGTTTTTGCGTTTCTGATACCTATAGAACAGTTAGAATCACTTACATCGTCTGTCATTTTTACCTTATTCTAGTGACCAGGATATAACATAAAAAAAAGAGCATTTTTGTTACTTAAAAAATCAATATATTCTCAAAATAAAGTTAAAAGAATATGAAAAGTTTAACGTTATTCACTTTCTTCGTTTTCCTACAAAAAGTTTATGAAAAATACCTATTTTCACGACCTTTCAAATCAGAATACTCCCTTAATTTATTATTTGTTATTAATATATTGTGGGAATTACATATAAGTAATTAAAAAGCATATAGTACAAAATAGTTTCAATATTCAAATTATTGTAATAATAAAGAAATCAATTATTTACAATATATTTACATTTTTTTCTGTGTCTGTATCGTATGTATTATTGCAGACAAGTTTCTCTGCACGTTTACATTTCTTTTGCATATTTTTTACAAGCTTATCCTTCACAAGTGTGATATGTCAAATATAGACAAGATTTTTGCACGCTTATCTGTTATAAGCGTAATGTCAAATGCAAGATTTTCATAATCAAACGTTCAACATTTTCGACATTTTTCTACAAACGAGGGACCAACAATATCATCCGCAGCATGTAGCCTCATAGGCCAGTCAATTTACGGTTTTAATCGAATTTGAATTCGGAAGTTTAATTTATGTGCCATTTGATATAGTAAATGGCACTGATATAAACATATCAATTTTTTACTTTGTAAAAAAAAATAATTATTATAAAAACTTGGCCCCTTTCGACCTTTTACTCGAAACGCTGCGAAACCCGTCTGAAATACATCAAAATTGGACACAGACAATTTTGTAGAGAATTAAATTTATCTGTAAAAAGATCCGGGAGGAGGGTATTTTTCTTGTAAAATTAATAGCTTAGGCATGAGTGGCGCCCGAAGTCGGGCGATCGGAAAGTGACGTCTCGACGTATTCGCCAGTTGCTCTGGTTAGTTGTAAAATTCAATATCAATACTTTAACATTGAATGAAAAATCTCCAAAAATTCAAGGCTTAACTAGATAAAATAGGAAAGCTATTTCTGGGTTCAAACATTTTTTTATCGATAAATTCGAATTATGACAGCTATATGACAAAAATTTCTTTTTCGTTTGATATTGTAACTTTGATCGGCCATATCTCGGAAAGTATTAACCGGAGTTCTATTCTTACTTTATGAGAAAGCCAAATGGTAAAACTGCAGATTAAGGGCGACCTCACCGATTTCAATGACCTTGATGTATGTTGTCAAGGTCATGACCCCGAGTGACCTTCAGAAGGTTTTAGCCGTCGCTCGCTATTCGTTAAAAAGTTATTAACAAAAAAAGTTTGGAAAATATAGCAGCTATTTTGAGTATTGGAAGGCATAAATGATTAATATATATGTGGGATCGCGAGCGACGCAGCGGCGCCCTCGCTTGGCTGAGTAGAGAATGAGGAGAGTCTCCCGAGAGAAGCCATACGGGCAAGACGTTTGTGCGCTTTGTTTAATAAAAGTTCTTTTCGCTTATTCCTATAAACCTTATGTTTCTTTCCGTTACGATCCTACAATTGGGGGCTCGTCCGGGATAACCGTGGATATCGGGATCACGGTAAGATCGCGAGTGAAGACGGACGCGGGAAAAGCAACGAAGCGAGAAAGTTCTAGAAGTTCGCGAGAGGCAAAGGCGGGTGCCTACGCGAAACGTGTCCGTGCGCGTCGAAGAGGCGATTCGGTCCGGCGGATACGAGACAGTTCACGACGTAATTTGCGAGTGCGGTAACCGTAGTGAGGACGTCGGATAAGGCGATCCGACGACGAAGTTGTTGTGCGGCGACGAAGACGAAATCGCGTACAGCGAGACGTGGCAAGATGGCCTCCTCGGCGGGAAACGCGGGAAAAGGCGATACGGCGACAAACGAAACGACGAAGAAGACGGAACAGCATGCTCTATCATCGACGAATAGCAAAATAGGCTTGCGTGAAAAGCATAAGGCAACGGACGACACGAACAGCGAAATGCATAATCTGAGAAATGACGATGTGCTGGTGGCGGACAGCGCAGTTAGTATTGACGCTATGACGAAGAATCAACTAGTAGAGCGATTACGTCAATTAAAATTGCCTGTGACGGAGCTAAAGGCGACGCTGCGTGAGAGACTGCGGGCAGCTACACAAGAAGATGTTAGCGACGAAGATGTTAGTGACGAAGATGTTAGTGACGAAGAAGTTAGCGAGGACACGGTGTTACATTGTGATGAAGACGAGGGGGAAACCCCTGCGGTCGGTCATAGCGGTGGGCGCCATGATCGAGGATCGTTATCGACCGCGCGACGAGACGCGACACCGCCCTCTCGTTATAACCGTATGCATTACGAGGAACGCGAACCTAACCCTCACGGCGTGAGAACAGGACAGCTCGTGTTGACATACAAAGACGTTGAAGACGCACTGACACTTTTCAGTGGCGACGGCACACAAAACGTAGGAAGATGGTTTACGTCATTTGAAGAGACTGCCGATTTGTGCCGGTGGACCGACGTGCAGAAGATTATTTACGCGAAGAGACTATTACGCGGTTCGGCTAAGCTTTTCGTAAATTTCGAGTGTCAAGTACAATCATACGGCGCGCTCAAGAAAGCGTTGATTAAAGAATTCGGTAAGACAATGAACAGTCGTCAAGTGCATAAAGAAGTGAGTGCAGTGTCGAAAAAGTTGGACGAGACATATCAAGCGTATGTCTATCGCGTACTGGAACTTGCCAGTCACACGGAGATGGAAATTGAGGCTAAAATACAGTACATTATCGACGGTGTTAAAGACGAAGAGATAAATAAATCTATATTATACGGTGCTACGACGATTAAGGAGTTACGTCAGAGATTTGCGCAATACGAAATACAGAAAAGTAATCGAAGTAAGGCGCGACAACATTCGCAAGCGCAAAGTAAGAAGAAGCCGGCGAGTAACGCGGGTCAGACCACGACAGCCACTGCTGGCAAACGATGTTTCAACTGTGGCGACACGAAGCATCTAGGTAAGGAGTGTCCTAATAAGGCGAAAGGATCTAAATGTTATTCATGCGGTGAATTCGGGCATATTGCTGCAAAGTGTCCAAAAGGAGCAGACTCGGCGAATAAAGATACTACTCCAGTAAGAGTGGATGCGCTCCGATCTCACAGTGATAAGAAGACGTATAAGAAAGTGAATATTCTGGGGAAGGATGTCACAGCGTAATCGATCCTGGAAGTGATCTGCATCTCATTCGATCCAGTGTTTACGTGCATCTCGGTGCTCCTCCAATCAGGCACGAGATTACGAAGTTCAACGGGGTAGGCGCATTTAACCGGAGTACATTAGGAAGATTTACGGCGGACGTGTCCATTGATGGAATACTGTTCACTCTGGATATCAATATAGTGCCAGACGATTATACCGGACATGATTTAATCATAGGCGGTGAGTTATCGGATTTAACTGAGATCCGTATAAGAAAACGACAAGCTGTCATAAGGAAGCTCAATGACGACGAATCGAAGACGACGACCGAAGATGCTAACTGGGCGGAAGTATTATGTATTGGCGTACAGGATAACGAAGAAAAAGAAGCGAAAGCTCAAGTTACGCTTAATCACGTGGAAAATTCGAATATTCGAGAGTGTGTACGAAAACTAGTAGAGGACTATCAACCGAGGAAGATAAAGGACAGCGGCGTGAAGATGCGTTTGATACTCAAGGACGAAATACCGGTACATCAGAATCCTCGTAGATTGTCGGCGGAACAACGGAATGCGGTACGCAAGATCATTGACGAGTGGATCGAGAAAGGGATTATACGACCGAGCAACTCGGAATACGCCAGCCCGATCGTCCTGGTGAAAAAGAAAGACGGAACATGGAGGTTATGTGTCGACTACCGAGGAATAAACCGTAAGATAGTAAGGGTAAGGCAGCCTTTTCCGCTGATCGAAAATCAACTAGATGAACTGACAGACGACGAAGTATATTGTGTGTTAGACTTGAAGGATGGTTTCTTTCATGTACCACTGGATGAAGATAGTATTCGTCATACTGCTTTTGTGACGCCAGACGGGCAGTACGAATTTTTGATGGCACCCTTCGGACTATGCAATTCTCCGGCGGCATTTCAGCAGCTCATGCGAGCAATATTCAAGATGGTGAAGACATATTTAGACGACGTCATCATTTCGGCGAAAAATGAAAAAGAGTGCTTAGCTAAGTTGGAACAGGTTCTAAACGTAGCTCGTGACTACGGTTTGAGAATAAACAGGAAAAAGTGTAAACTATTGGTACGACGTGTGGAGTATTTGGGACATATAGTGGAGGCAGGAACAGTAAGGCCATCCGAGAAGAAGATA
>NW_020227421.1:0-766 GCF_003070985.1 Temnothorax curvispinosus
GTGTGTGTGTGTGTGTGCTTCCCACGCATAATTAAACTAATGAAACTCCCAGTTCATAAAATTGCAGGAGCCATGAGCAGAAAGCAGAAGCCATATGCGCATGCGCTATGGTATCCGTAAAGTTCTAACAGATACCATAGCGCATGTGCATATGGCTTCTGCATTCTGCTTATGTCTCCTGCAATTTTATGTGCTTCCACTTTTATTCTACCCAAAAATCAATAGGAAATGTTGCTAAACTCTTTGAGATATAGTTATGAACAATAAAGCTATTATATTACGTTTAAATATTTCCGCCAATGGCTGCCGAGCCATAGTTACAATAGGCGGCCGATAGTGGCGGCGGCAGCGTTACTTGTGAAATGATTAATTTGTTATTTTTTCAATAAAAATGCAATAAATCATTAAAATTATGATGGAGCAATAAGGAGAAATGAAGGAGCAATCGTTCTATGCCGTATAAAGTTGCATAGAGTTATTATAAATATGTTTTTCAATAAAAATTAGAAATTTTTTGTTTTTATTAAATATCTCAAAAAATAATAATTTTAAAAGGGGAGCAATTGTCGATTCTAAGGGAGCAATTAGGGAGCAATCGTTTGAGCTATAGTTCATTAAAAAATATGAACTTGCAGCGCCAACTTATTTCCGGTGAGCCGAACATATACTCATAAATGCCACCAAGTTTCAAGCTAATCAGCTTCTCACATTCTATATAGATTTATTTATTTATTTATTTATTTATTTATTTATTTATTTATTTATT
>NW_020227421.1:776-3640 GCF_003070985.1 Temnothorax curvispinosus
ATTTATTTATTTATTTATTTATTTATTTATTTATTTATTTATTTATTTATTTATTTATTTATTTATTTATTTATTTATTTATTTATTTATTTATTTATTTATTTATTTATTTATTTATTTATTTATTTATTTATTTATTTATTTATTTATTTATTTATTTATAAATATATTTATTTATTATTTTTTTAATTTAATGTTTTATTTATTTATTTATTTACTTATTTATTTATATATTGTTTTATTGATTTATTGAATTATTGATTTATTTATTTATTGATATATTTATTATTTTTTATTTATTTATTGATTGTTTAATTTATTTATTGATTGATTAATTTATTGATTGATTAATTTATTGATTTATTGATTTATTGATTTATTGATTTATTGACTTATTGATTTATTGATTTATTGTGTTATTGATTTATTGATTTATTAATTTATTGATTTATTGATTTATTGATTTATTGATTTATTGATTTATTGTGTTATTGATTTATTGATTTATTGATTTATTGATTTATTGATTTATTGATTTATTGATTTATTGATTTATTGATTGATTGATTTATTTATTAATATATTTAGTTATTAATTTTTTAATTTATTGTTTAATTTATTTATTTATTTATTAAACCTTGAATGGATGAATGGATGAATGGGTGAATGGATGAATGGATTTAATAAATAAATAAATGAATGGATGAATGAATGAATGGATGAATGGATGAATGGATGAATGGTTGAATGGATTTAACAAATAAATAAATGAATGAATGAATGAATGGATTGATGAATAGATGAATGGATGAATGGATGAATGGGTGAATGGATGAATGTATTTAATAAATAAATGAATGAATGGATGAATGGATGAATGAATGAATGGATGAATGGATAAATGGATGAATGGATGAATGGGTGAATGGATGAATGGATTTAATAAATAAATGAATGAATGAATACTCTCGAAAAGTATTAAAGAAAAATATACTTTATTATATAGTTTTTGAAAGCTCTCGATGTAAGCTAAATGTTCTCGTGGTTAATTTTTCGATATGGGTTTGTTCTGGAAAAGTATTAAAGAAAAATATACTTTATTATATAGTTTTTGAAAGATCTCGATGTAAGCTATGGGTTTTCGCAATTTCATAAATAAATAAATGAATGAATAAATGGATGAATGGATTTAATAAATACATAAATGAATGAATGAATAGATAAATGGATGAATGGATGAATGAACAATGAATAAATGGGTGAATGGATGAATGAACAATGAATAAATGGGTGAATGGATGAATGGATTTAATAAATAAATAAATGAATGAATGGATGAATGGATGAATGAATGAATGGTTAAATGGATTTAATAAATAAATAAATGAATGAACTCTATCGATTAAAAAAAAAAAAAACAACCCGATATCTCAATATTTGCGAAAGTTAGAGCAACCACGGACATTTCTAAAAAAATTAAAATTAAAAAAAAACCCTTTACCGATCATCGCCAAATTCAATACCAACCTTCCTTAAATGATACTCTGTCGATTAAAAAAAAAACAGCCCGATATCTCAATATTTGCGAAAGTTAACGCAACCACAGACATTAAATCTGCACATCTAAAAAAATTAAAATTAAAAAAAACCCCTTTACCGATCATCGCCAAATTCAATACCAACCTTCCTTGAATGATACTCTATCGATTAAAAAAAAAAAAACAGCCCGATATCTCAATATTTGCGAAAATTAGAGCAACCACAGACATTAAATCTGCACATACATACACACATACGGACAGGCGATTTTGATGCGATATTTCGACATTTTAGAACACTCTGAACATATTGGCATCAAAAACTCAAAAACCAATCTCTTCGTTGGTTTCTTCTACCCCTATTTCATATTTAAATCACTTAAATTTGGTTGATTAGACCCAACTTTATACGCAATCAAAGGTTCATATACGAAATTCACGAAAACAAAGCTTCCTCTATGAGGAAGCAAAATGGGCTTAAAACATTAATTGTAGACGGGCACTTATTTGTAAAATGTGCTCTATTGCGCGCAAGGCCTAAAGGCTGATTTATGATTAAGAAATTGTTTAATCACAGTTGAATTTGAGGGGAATAATTGATTGTAATTGGTCAATTTTTTAGGGCTTATGGCTTAAATCAACGGTTACGGTCATCATAAATCAGCCTCAAAGAGTAACGGTTTTTGTGATAGGTCTCAACAATTTAACGGGTCAGTACCCTGACAAAAGTAAAAATTAGGAAAAATTTAAGAAGTTGTAAAAAGTTATAAATTAATAGGGGTATAAACTTTTTGTTACATATGTTTATTTGCTTTGTATGTTACCTACATTTAACAATATATTTTTGTATAAAACAATTTTAGATTTTATGATACATATTAGCATTATTTTGTCTATTTCAATTCTGTTCTGCAAAAGAATTATATACTTCAAAACCATCCTAGCCTCAACAAGAGTGATCTAAAACCAGTATAATAAATTTTTTTAGGGTTATAATTATTGGTTAAATCCACGGAGTGGATTTAAAAAAAAAAATACTTTGCAAAATAAGTATAATATAAAGTTAACCCTTAACCTGTATAGGTGGGTCTATGGCGTCCATGCCGAAACAACATCTGCTTGTAATTTGAGAACCGGCAAGCCTGTCTAGCTCTCCCCTCTAAAAAAAAGTAGGTAAGGGAAGGAATTAAAGGACCCCACAGTCAGAAAGGTGACGTCAATTTAATGTTAATTTGATATCGAAGAGTCGTTGACAACTGGTTAAATCAAATTGATCGTCGTCTTCGACGTCGAATTAACGTTAAATCGACGTCACCTTTCTGACTG
>NW_020227422.1:0-2055 GCF_003070985.1 Temnothorax curvispinosus
TACGTCATTTAGTTGCTATCAGTAGTTTATACTTTCGTACGTATATATTTTCGACAGAACACAAGTACGACCTGCCTCCGTGGCAAGAACGTTTTTTAATTTATATTTGATACAATGATTCTGACAACATCGTTTACTAAGACAAATTAAATGATGTATAACCAATAAAAGAAATCTACATTACAATTCTTTCTATAAATATAAGTCAATAATTATATTTTTACAGTATGGTCCCAAAAAGTTCCTGTAGCTCTTTGTTTGCGGTCCTCAGATGGAACCTTACATCGCAGAAGATGGTTGGGAAGATTTTATAGATATACGATAGAAGTGTGTTGATCTCTCTAACCTTTCCCTCGCATTATTAGCGTTATGATATATTAGATAGACTCAATATTTATCATCATATTTAGCATTTAGTTATAATAATCGCGAGTGAATTCGGTCCTCATATCAACCGCTGAATTCTGGAAAACCAGGTCGCGACATCATCCGTTGAATATAGAGCGAATTATAGGGACCGGTCCCTACATCATCCCTTTCATCTAGAACAATACCGGGTCTGGACCTCAAATGTGCCAAATGTCCCCATATTAACTCCTAGACCCCCGAAATGGACCCGATAATTACCCCTCCATACATACATATATATATATATATATATATATATATATATATATATATTATATACTACCTTGATCAAAAAGTTCCCGGAATTTATTTAGAAAATGCAAAATACAAGTTTATTCATCAATATTAATATTGTCCCCTTCAAAGTACTCCCCATCGACTGCAACGCACTTATGCCAGCGCTTGATCCAATCCTCGAAACATTTTTTATACTCGGTGTTCGGTATGACCATCAGAGCCGTCTTTGATTTTTCCATTATCTCCTCTCGGCTGCTAAAACGCGTTCCCCGTAATGGTTTTTTGATTTGATTGAACAGAAAAAAGTCGCAAAATGTCAAGCATAGCGCTGAAATTAGGCGGGACAGTTGTGCCAACCTAACAAAACAAACAGAACTCAAATCGGGTAACTGAGAGCGCTACACAGTGGTAATTCCGGGAACTTTTTGATCAAGGTAGTATATATAAATGCCACACGTATATTGTTTTAAATGAATATGTGTTTTGTAGTAATGGAATGGGACCAAGAAATATGCATACAATTAATAAACGAATATAAAAATAAGGAAGTTTTATGAAATCCGCGGGATTCCGCATGTTATAACAAAATAAAAAAAGAAGATGCTTGGAGAGAACTTGCTGAAAAAACAGGAAAGAGCAGTGAGGAAGTGAAAAAAAAGATTGAAAGTTTAAAAAATCCATATAGACGAGAGAAGACGCGAGTCAAAACAAGTATGGGAACAGGAAAAGGTAAGGAAAAAGAGACATTCTCGAAGGTAATAAGAAAAAATTTTCTAAAGAATACATATATTTGCAGGACGACATGAAATTTATAAATCAAAATGGTTCGCTTATGAAAGTCTACAATTTTTGGAAGATAAAGACAAGCCTCGGAGGACTATAAGCGTAAGTACTTTAATTGAGAAAAATCGAAAGTTAGGATAAGATATTTTATTGACAAAATATCTTCATATAACAAACATTTATTCAAGCATATTGATTTTGGCTCTAAAAGCATTGGCGTTCGTAAAACTCTAAAAACACTAGATGCAATTCCGAAGGCATTTTCTACAACGCGGCGTGCCCTAGATAAACGGTAATTAAATATTCGTTTTGGAGACCCGCTTGGGTGAATACCACTGTAGGGTTTCATTATATGGTCACTCAGAGGAAAGGCTGCATCTCCTAATAAAACATAAGGAACTTTCGTTCCTCTTCCAACCAGAGCTGAAGGCTCAGGTGCATTTAAATTTCTGTTCTTTATTTTTTTATACAGTTCACAATTTTTGAATACACCTCCATCCGAAATACGTCCTTGGCAGCCAATGTCAACGAATATGAAATTATAATCAGCATCCGCTACAGCCATCAAAACAATGCTAAAGTAGGATTTGTAGTTATAAAAATCGCTTCCGCTGTTCATCGAAGCTT
>NW_020227423.1:0-1524 GCF_003070985.1 Temnothorax curvispinosus
TGAGCACGACGGAAGCGGAGTACGTCGCTGCAGCAGCAGCTGTAACTTGCAGGGATGGGCGATACTGTATCGATATTTTGAATATCGATACTTTTGGGCTGTAATATCGATATTTTGTATCGATATTTTACATTTCGATATTAGCCTGTATCGATATTCGAACATGAATATCGAACTTTCGATACAGTCCATAATTCGACGAATATATCTTCCTCGCCTGATCGTGAGTGTATACCGTCAATTGCGCACGCAGCAGCTACTTGGCATGTGATAGTTGTGATTGGTTACCAATTACGTGTCTAGCACGGGTTGGCGCAAATTTTGCGCGGCACGTGAATGGCACGTGGCGGTTGTTGTTCGCCCGGTTCGCCGGGCATTCCGCTATTGTGTAATGTATGACATACACTGTATGTACTGTATGTACAACTATTGCGGTGTGAAGTCTGCTGATACCGATAGCACGCTATCCGAAATCCCAACGCAGCTTACGTGAGTATAATTTAAGTAAGAACAATTGAATAATTTTTACTTCTTTTAAATTGGATATCTATTGTCTATGATTGGGTTGATCAAAGTTTATTTGCATTTTATATTATAATATTTGAATATAGTTGTTACTATGTGGCAATATTTTTCTAAATTTTGCAGAAGTTATACATGCATGATATTGGATATATTAAATTTGAAAACTGAACTGGGAACTTGGAAAAGACTTCTCAAAATCCTAATCTCACTTTTTCCACGTTGCTATTAGCCTGACCTTCTCACTAATTCTATAACAGTACTTATCTCATGCATTATCTTACTTGCATGCATTATTTTAGATTATTTTTTTGTCATTTAAATATTTTTCCTGCATTTATTTATTTCTATGTACAGTGCCACCACCCAAAAGTGATTGTTGGAAATTTTTTGCCCGAACCAGTGAAGGCGGCCAATGTAACATTTGCCACAAGATGATCAAAACTAAGGGAAATACAACGAATTTACGCTTTCATCTGACCCGAACACATCCTAAAGTTCTGTTACAAATGAAGAGGGCTACTGAGACATCTGATGTCACAGAGGCCTCAACTTCAACGAAACAGAGAAAAGTTATGGTAATAAATATATAATTACTTTTTGTATTGAAAACTACATTAAGTTTATTCAATATTTAATATAAAATAATATTACTAATGCATTTTATATTACGCTTTTTAGCCGCAAGATGAAACTGATCAAGATATTTGTAACGGCCTGACTTTATCGAACGCGGGCTGGTTTACAGGATCGGGAGTTCGATGAAAGGCCCAGAGACAGTAATCAATTTGCCATGTGACAGTAACAGACAATTTATTCAAAATCTAAATGTGAACTATAATATACAATACTCGGGATTCGGTATTACGTACGAACTTGGACGCGGTAGATTACAGTGGCCGGTAGTGCCGGTGCAATGCGACGCGGTGTACGAGATATCAGGGCTCGAGTCTTTGCCTCGAGCTGCGGTACGCAGAGGCGGGAAGAACGCAGCGCGGTATT
>NW_020227424.1:0-1634 GCF_003070985.1 Temnothorax curvispinosus
GGTCGGTACCACAAAAACGCAAGAGAATTCTTTCCATCGTCAATTAGGAGCGAGTGTTCGTAGTTAAAGATTGCAGACGACCGAGAAAACATTCCCATCGCAAAGGCAGAGCAACAGAACGCAAGCGAAATTTTTCCATCGTCAATCAGGAGCGGGTGTTCGTAGCTAAAGATCGCAGACGACTGAGAAAACATTCACATCGCAAGGGCAGAGCAACCAGTAATCATTGTTATTAGTATGTTTATTTATGACAACAGCCTTAATTAACACATCAAAATAAGCCTCGTTTAAATCATTTGAATATATAAATTTCAACACCTATTATTGCTCGAAGTTTGGCCTTTTTTAATTGTTTTTCCTGTTTGCTTCATCGAGCGTAATTTTTTCGTTATTTATATATACTAGACACTACAGACGCGCGCTTCGCGCGCGCTATTTAGCTTTAACATTATGCTATTATATAATAATCGCGACACGACGCGGGACGATTAACCTCGCGACACGACGCGAGCTGTCACATCATGACACACACGACGCATTAAGGCTTGTCTACACGACAAGGCATAAAAGCGCGGCGCAAGGGCGCAGGCACAAACTCAAGCGTAGGCGCAAGATGTCTGCGTCATGCTCGTCTACACAGGAACACGCCTCATTATAACTTTCTTCCATGTTTTCAACGTTCACACTATATAGAGGTAAAGCCGGCGATGATACTTCTTCTTCTGGCACAAAAGTTTCTTCACGGATAGCATCGGCCATCCGGCGATGATACGTGAGCGACCCAAGCCGTTAATTTAACCTACAAAACAGTCGGCGTAACGTGGGCGCAGGCGTTGGAAATAAAAATAATTTATTTCTCCTGCGCCGTTGCGCCGCGCCGCTACGATCAAGAACAAACTTCTTGCGCCTGCGTCTGCGCCCTTACGCCGTCTTACGCCTTGTCGTGTAGACGAGCCTTTACACGCACGAAACTCGCCACACTCCGCGATGACAGTCCCTCACGGGATGAAGCAAGCTACGGCGCGGCAATCAATCGAGATAGCCAATCGGCATCGCGGAAAAGAGGCTTCAATTTTACGATACAAACGAAATTCACTCAGGTAACACGCCTTTTTTAAAAGTGGATGGGAGGTTTCACGTCAACCAGATTACTTGTCTGCCCAAAATTTGAAGCGACCTACAAAGACGTTCGATAGCTCAAAAAATTAGTCTTTACTAGTACTTTCAGAAGTCATGTGTCCCGTTTTGAAATCCAAGATGGCTGATCCAATATGGCGGCTGAAAGCCTGACAATTGGAGAAAAATCTACATAATTTAACGTAATCATGTTTTTAAATATTGATTCGGTTTTGAAATGGTTTAGTAAGGAGTTTTCAGTGTCTGTGATGTTGAATCTGGGAGCTAGTTAAAGTTTGGAACGTTCCTGGATTTTTTAAAAATGATTTGTTCTATTTCTCCTTCAGCACAGAGCAACTACTAAATGCCACACACAAAATACATAAGAGACCGAACCGACACACCCTGCAGAAGACACCCTTAGACTAAAAAAAACCTACCCCCGGACCACTTTAAATATTCTGGCTACGTTGAAAACGATTTGTCCCATTTCTCCTTCGGCACAGAGCAACTACTAA
>NW_020227425.1:0-6736 GCF_003070985.1 Temnothorax curvispinosus
TGTATATTTTAATATAATTAAATTGATATCAATTTAATTGTGTGATTGTATCGTTCTAGCTTTGGTTGAGGTTGAGACTGCGTTATGTCCGTTAGTAACAACGCGTGGTCTGCCAGGGCAAAGAATTGTACGTAGAAACTCTAATTAGTCTAGTTGCCAGCTAAACGCCAGTATTGCCAGTAAACGGCTCTCATGAACTCTATTCTATAATTCTACATTTTACAATACAATTCACTTGGCTTTTTATATAATAGCTAATTTGCCGCATTCTCTGGCTCTGGACTTTCTGACTGTAGTATATCTTTGCCTTGGGTGTGCGTTATTGCTACGTCTCCGGTATAAGTCTGGAAAAAAATGTAAAAAATGTAAAAAAAATATAAAAAAAAACAATTTAAATTTCATATATATTAGGAAACATTATAAATAAGTAAATACGTAATTTATAATATTAGAATTACGTGAATAAGGAAAACAACCACACTAGATACTGGATACATAACTATTGCATACAGATAATGTAGAACAATAGTAAGGAGAAAGGATTAGGATTAGAAGGGTGCATGCATACTAATTATCGACTGTTATTACTATTATTTACTATTATTAATATGTAACATATATGTATAATGTATAATTCCCTGAAATCTTTACGACAAGGAACTAAAAGAAACTTTTTTCAAAAACTACTAGCAACTAAAAGAAACTTTTTTTAAACTGTGCTAAACTAAATGGAACGTTTTATCTCAATCGATATATCCATCACATATAAAACCTAACGTTAGTAACGTTATTGCACAAAATTATAACAGTAAAATAAAATAATAGATAAAGATGTTTTTTTTTAGTCTAGTCCCCAACTCTCTTCACTAAGTGAACCCAAGAAGAGTAGACTATTTAGTCGCTTTCCACTAAGTCTGCTTCGTAAGTCTGATTTAACAATTCCAGCTTTTGAGAACATGCGCTCTGAAGGTATCGAGGTCGCAACTACAGATAAATAACGCATTGCCACTGTAAAAAGTGTCGGATAGGCGGGTTTAAGCGTTTGCCAATGCTTAAATGGATCTTAATTTCGCAGAATGGGTGGCTGGTTTAAATATTGCTGTAATTCAAGATTCACACCACCAGGCTCATCGACAGATGGTGTAAATGGTGTGCATGAATCGACTAAACTGTCATGAAAAGCCCACACGTTGTACTCATTAGTTTTGCTTTCGGTTTGCGATTCTAGATGGTCTACTGTATTTGATTCCACGTTATTATTAACAGCGACAGTCTTTACTTGACGGTTAATGTATGATACGGCATCGGCAACATCTTCTGGTGACTGGAAATGCATGCGTTTATATCGCGGGTCCAGAATAGTTGACACTGCAAGTATCTGATATGATTCAATTTCTTCAAAACGTCGTTGGACTTCAGACAAGATGCTGTCTTTGAATGCCTTGCCTTCAACAGTGATAGGAATGCAGTTTTTTATGGTGGCTTCCATGCAGTGAATTAAAGGAATCACCATACTACTAGTTGGATACGAGTCACCACTTATCTCGGTAGTAACAAATTCAATTGGACCTAAAAGTCGTACAGTGTCTTCTAAAATATTGATTTCCTCGCGAGAAAGTGCTGTGGGGGCCGTTCGGCACGTTAAAAGCACAGGATAGATATAATCTTTTAATTCTAGAAAACGTTCTATCATATAATAAGTTGAATTCCACCGCGTTGGCACATCCTGCTTCAATTTCAATGCCGTACTGTCAGTTTTTCCATCACGTATTTGCAATCGTTTTAGTTCGTCAGATGCCACAACGCTCCGTTTTGTCACAGACACGATAGACTTTACTTTGGCAATAATTTCACCGATACGAGGGCTCAGTTTTATAGCGTCTGGAACTAAGTGGGACACAATATGCGCAATACAAGGCAGGTGCTTTGCACTGCCAAATCCGTCTGTGATTGCTTTCTTCATATTGGCAGCGTTATCAGTGACGACGGCTGTGATACTCCCTACATCTATACCAAGTGATTCTATTACAGATATTAATGTCTCTCTGACATAGTTGGCAGTATGACTCTGCATCTGTGGAAAAACACCTATCGTTGCGTTTGACAAGACTAGCTCGTGTCGTAGATAATGAATTGTAACGCCAAGGTAGCTTTGATTGCTCACATCCGTCCAAATATCACACGTTAATGTAAACGTAGAGCTAAGCTTTAGATCTTCCTTAAAACTGTCTTTCAAAAAGTCATACTTAGCATCAATCAGGCGAGTTATGGTTCTTCTGCTAGGAACGGTATATAGCGGGGCTGCTCTATTCATGAGCCGCTTAAAGCCCTTACTGTCCACGATGGATAGCGGTAGATTTTCTGATGTAATCATAAACAGAATATCATTTGTGAGTTTATTTGCTAAAAAACCTCCATCTAAAAACAGGAAAAAAAGAAAATTTCACGTAGCGCGGCTTAAATTTTACTTGATTAGACTTTAAATCTAATAATATCTTACTGACCCTTGAAGGAATTAATTCGTGAAAATGATTCTGTGATCTTAGTTTGAGTTTCTCTCCGTTTAACCTGCAAAAAAGACAACTTTTAAACAGAGACATCAAATCAAATCATAAATAATAACATTGATTTTACATTTATTTTAGTTTGAACATTTTTTTATACTAGCATTAAAAAAGTTACCGTAAGAAAATAGTATTATAAGGAAGGCACAAAAGCTACAATACTATCATAGAAGTGAAAAGAAATTATAGTATTGTTCTAAATCACAGTAATGCTATGGAAAGAAAAAGTGCCTCTTCAATATTGTTCCAATGTTCCAAAGTTCTTTAATTGTAAGTAATTGCTTCAAATAGTTCAAATTAGATTTTTTCAATCGCTTTGTAGTAAAAGTCCAAAGATAAAGTCATGTGATCTATGTTAGTATTTAGTAATTTTTTTTATCTGGCGCCTATCTTTAAATTCTGAACCACAGCGTGAGTGCAAAGAGTGCGAAGACTGTGAAGTCGAAGAAAGTTTACTTTGACACTCCATGTCAATATCTGTTTTACATATTATTGGATCATCAATATTGCTGTCTAATGAATTATCCATCAATGGCGTGCGCCGTCCTGGGATTTTCAATGTAGTGTAAGAGATATTAGCAGGTGTTTCTTTATTCAATTCATCCTTCTTCATTGTGTTCTCAGTATTCTTACTCTCAGAATTTTCCGTTGAAATGTTCGATCGTTTAGGCAGCGTTGGTCCCATTGACACATTTGATTCTGCGTGCATTTTGTGTACATTGTTGTAGTGGTTGTGCATATTTGTTGTATTACCTTTATGTTGTAATACTTTCGTACAAATAATACATTGAGCAGAGGTTGAGTCCACTTTTATAAAATGGTTCCACACATCGCTCTTTGCTCTAGCTTTCTTCGTATTCATGATTTCTGACACTAATCCACAATCGAATTAAAAAGATATCGTAATTATAATTTTGTAAAACTTGTTATATTTTACTTTCTCTATATCAGTACTTACAGTTTACAGCTATATCAATATTTGCAGGTAGAGAGGTAGAGACGTAGATTGTAAAGAGCCTCTAAGAGAAAGAAGCGTCAACAGGTTAGGTCACGTGAATGCGACTCAGATTTACGCCAGTCAATCAAAATTTGCTTATAGGAGCTATATTATCTTAGCCAATCAGAGGGAGGACTGAGAGAACGTTGTCACCTGACTTGTTGGCGGCGTTAACGCCTCTCTCTCTCTCTCTCTCTCGTAGTTCTATCTAGTGTATTGATAATATACCGACATTACCGGCTACCGGTCATAGGTCGATGTCAAGAATCGATTATGTGAATCTTGACATCGAACAATCAATTAATCTAACCTAAACACATCGAATAATCAATCGATCAAAATAAAAGATATCGACCAAAAAATCGATTAATTGTATAAAAAACCATCGTACACCGATTAATCGTGGCAACATCGCCCATCTCTAGTAGAAACCCGGAAAGCAGTCGCAAAGCGCTGCCTGACGACGTGCTTGACGACGGGTCTGTCGTTGTTTGTTGACAGATGTCGGCATTCAGATTCTTCGCCGGGTCTTTGAGCTGAACAGACGTGTTCACGAGCTGACTGTATATTATCTCATTTCCGTATTAAACGAGTTCCTTTCTTACTGAGAGTCTTTATTCCCGGCGACGGGATCGCGCGCCGCGTTCGCGAGTGTGTCTGTGTGTTGTGAGTGCAGCGAACGCGCGGTTGAGCGCAACAATATAATGTAAGAATAATACTCTTAACAAGTCTAGAATGTTTTAAATAAATGTGATTATAATGACTTTAGAGTAGAATTTACGATATTATTTGCACTCAAAAGGTGTAGTAATAGCTAAAAACGTTTATACAAATTTATTTATATCTTTGAAACGTTTTTTTTAGCACGGATAACCGGTATTGACTCCTTAACTCCTTAAATTTTTTTAATAAAAAAAGGAAACTAATTTGATGTATTACTTACGAGACGAATTGCTCTGCATAGCGTCCGCTTTCGTGGTCGAACATAAACTCAATAAGATGAAAACACAACCGACCGCGTATATATATATGTATCGTCTCGTGTTTTTCAAATGTTTTGAGTGAGAAGGACAGAAAGGACGCGCGATACGTATCTGTATCGTGTCTCGTCTTTTTCACTCAAAACATTTGAAAAACACGAGACGATCGCGGATTCTCAGCTATTATATCCTCGAAGGCGTATCACTCAGTGAGCCGCATCTGTAAACGAAGGTATCCTCTCTAGTCAAAGGTGGCAATGATATCTCTAGGAGTCTCGTGAGTCGATAGGCTCAAAACAATGTGACACACTTACTAGGCGGCCGGTCCCTTCGCGGGCCGGTCGTCGCACGAGCCCGGTTTGCCGTACGGCGCCTCTGCCCGTCGTCGGGATCTCACCGCTTACGACGGCACGGCGTCTAACGGTCGAACATGAGTTTCGCGAGTTCGATGTCGAGACTCGGAATCGTCTGTAGACGAAGGTGTATGTAATTTTCATCAGCTAAGAATACTTTCCTTGCCTTACTGTGAATAAAGTTAAGGGAAGTTAAGCTGAAGCAGACTGTGAGTTTCTTATATTTATATGTTTTATTATCTTTTGGTCTTGAAATATATATATATATATCCACACAGCACATGATATCATTCGTATATACTGAATTGATACTCAATATACTATAGATATACAAGATATACTAGTAATATCTTTAGAACGTATTTTGCAGTATATTATTTTACTGATATTTTAAGAATATTCGAAATTTATCAGTAATATTCGGTCTATTTATCGAATATTTTCAGGATATGCTAAATTGATCAGAATAGTACATTATTTTACTGATATTTTAACAATATTCGAAAATCAGTAATATTCGGTTTATTTATCGAATATTTTCAGGATATGCTAAATTCATCAGAATAGTATATTTTTTAATCGGATTTTTAGAAAGCATAATAAAAAAGAGACAAAGAGTAAGTGAGCTAAAATTAAATATTATATGCGACGTTGGTGAAAACTGGGCCTAAATTTTATTATTATTTTGTAACGGAAGGTGTTAAAAATCGAACCATATTCTCGATATAATCGGGCCGCGAGGCTGACTGGCTACGTGCCTGCTGTCAGTCACGTGGCACTGATTCGATCCGCAAGGGGTTGTCGATCACGCCGTCCCGCGTGATTGATCACGTGTCGATTTTCGGCATTGTCCTGCTGAGCGGGTTGGTCTGCTGAACGCGACCATCAGAGAGCGCTGCGTTCCGGATCTCTCCCCCCGTTTCCGTCTTTCGAGAACTCGCCGGGCGGAAGAGAACGGCCTTGTCCCAATTCTCAATCAGTTATTTGAAGTGCGTGATTGTCAAGGAATCCAACGTTCTTGGTTCTCTAAGCCGCGATAGTGACTATTTGTGCGAGCTCCTCCGCTCAACCGGGATAAGCACGATTCCAGACTCCGAGTAGCCAACAGCCGCTTAACAGCAATCTTCGAGCGTGACTGTCCTCTGCCCTGTTCACCTAACCTTGCAACCGCACGCGCCGTATCGACCAACCGACGCCGACGTTGACGGTGATGCCGCGTGGAGCGGCGCAGAACCAGCGGGACGAGCCCAGCGACGAGTTCCTGAGCCCATCTACAGGGGAGGAGACCTCCGGGGACGAGGGGGACATCCCCACTAGATATTAAGTTGCGCGAGCGCTCCGAGGACGGAGTCACACACGGAGCTGAAACACATTTTCCTTTTCTTTTATATTTGCACTATTTAATTACATATTTATTTTCTTTTCACGTTTCCTTGACCGTAGAGTCATCCTGACCAATTTTATCCGTCCGGCGCTAATAGTCTTGAGTTATGCGACAGCGGTCGCCGAGCAGCGGCTCACATAATTCGTAAGACCTTTTCCTCCCGATCCACATAATTTGGTTTTCTTTTCGGCATGACGATGTTCGGCCCAACCGGGAATAAAGTTATTTTGGTTTTGGACATGTGCGTGGATCGCGGTAACGCACATTTGAGGGTCCGTTCCGTTTTGCGCATTGAGCGCATGAACTGCATGGACAATCGTTCCGTTTCAGGTAATGCGCGCATTAGTGGCGCATAGGATTCCCTAGAATCCCCCCACCTCTAACGCATCAAGCGCGCATCGGCTACTACAACTCCGACTTGAAGCAGTTAATGCGCGCATGCGCAGATCCGTATTTAC
>NW_020227426.1:0-8406 GCF_003070985.1 Temnothorax curvispinosus
CGAAAACTATGAAGCGCATTATCTGGATCCCGTCATCGGCAACCTGGGACACGTGGACATCAAATTCAAGGTATTAATACACGCAGACACCGAAAACTACGGAGCGCACTATGTGGACCTCGTCATCGGCAACCTGGGACACGTAGACATCGAATTCAACGTATTATTACACTTGGACACCGAAAACTATAAAGCGCACTATCTGGACCTCGTCATCGGCAACCTGGGATACCTAAGAATTCAAGCTTGATTCATAAGAATCGACTTAAAAATTCCCTAGCGGCACTTTCTGCCAAGCGTAGAGAACCTTCTTTTCCGGCAGCGGTGGTAATACGATGTAATAAGGATACGAAATCTCTCCAGATAAACATGAAGCAATTAACTCAATATATATTATATATATACCTAATTTACCTAAATAAAAATCTTCCTCCTGACCGATAAGTCTATCGACCTAATTTCGAAATACGCGCGCGATATCGAAACTGGCGATACCTGCGCCGCCAGCGTCGAAAAAGTGAAAGTGACATTTCTCTAATAATCATAATAATATTGAGACGTCGGCGTTAGGAGAAGAAGTATCTTAAAATAAAATTTTTCACATTTTGACTTTGCGTCGCAATATCTCCGCTCGTAGGGCACGTAGCGGAATATTATGAGAGAAACCCCCCCCCCCCTAATTGGACCCCAAGCTATCGATCAAGCCTACTTAGAACTTGATCCGTTTACTCGTTATCGAGATCTCAACATCTCGGGTACTCGCAACCCGTCGCGTCGCGTAAAAGAGTCACGGTCGGTCTCGCTCCGCGTGTACTTGGCACGAGACACTACCGTGTCTCTTGATTTTGCTTTGCAGGAGATCTGCTTATATTAGCCCTCAACTGAAATTTACTTACGAGTTAGTCTTACCATTATGCGCCGCTTATAGTCCAGGAGCCAGCTGCCATTTTTTATGACCAAAATTAAGAAACCTAAGATTTTGCTGTATGGTTCATTTAGTATTGCTACTAAACGAAGTGAACGTCAGCTTGCGCATTTGCGGTGGGTATTGCCGCGGCAGCCACCCACACACGTATGATTATAATAAAAAAAAGAACAGACATAAAGAAAGCTAAGACTTTGTTTGTACGTTTATTATGATCTTAATAAACGGAAAATAATAGTCAGCTGACTTCATGGTTGGGGGGTTGTACGTCAGCTTTCCGCCCAAACATGCGAAAAATATGCGCTGAGTAAACTTGTACTAAGAAAGCTGAAATTTGGGGAAGTGATAGTCGACTTTAACAGTTTCACGAAAATAATTGTCCGCTGAGCTTTTCGCGGTGGAAAAGTGCTCAGCTGACGACTGAAAGATACGGCGCATCGCTATGCGCGCGGGCGCGTGGCATCCTTTACTGGATCAGCTGAGCACTTTTCCACTGCAAAAACCTCAGTGGACAATTATTTTCGTGTAACTGTTACAGATAACTATAAGTTTACAAATTTCTTGGTTTCAGATAACTTGATTTTTATTAATAAAACAGTGCGTATATGCGCGCGGGCGCGTTGCGCCTATCGCACTCAGCTGCTTATCTCTGACGCTCAATTATACCCTTAAATTCGTATACATGACAATATAAACAGTAAATACGTATATGTAATATTGTAAATAATAAACATTTACACATGCAAATACCAGAAGTAAATATTTATGGATACAGAGATGTATTTCCTCGTCTCGGCTACACGCTCATAAACACCGGAGTTTTATGATCGAATACAATTGTAGCCCAGCTGACTAAGAGGACCGTCGCTACAGGTATATCCGTAAACGGTTTATAGTTTGAAAGGCTCCCTTTTGCTCCCACCACAACGTCCCTGGGTCCGGCGGCGACTACCTGGACAACGATGACATATTTCGTCTGCCAGCAAAAAATATAGACGGGTCAGCTCTACCGCCTTGCAAAATCGAACTGCACCAACATTTGCTTCGGACGACGTACATTGCTAATATTTGGGCCCATGCACATCTTGCTATTCCAACTGAATTGCACCCGACTGATTACGGCTGGAGAAAAGAGGACAACAAATTTTTGTTCAAATGGTTCGACGGCGATCAGCTACCCCCTTCTCTTGGCGATATTACCATCGAGGAAGAAAAAGAAAGTACTGCAGGTCAGAATTATACTTCACTATTTCTTTATTCAAGTGTAATTTTTAGATTAGTTTTGTTTTTAATTTAAAAATACAGTTTAGAAACAATTAAAACAATTTTTTATTATAACGTGAACACTTTTTATAAATAATATTTTAATTAATTTCAAAATTTTGCTCTTGCGTTATTATATTATTATATTATATATGTATTAAAATTATAAAACTAAAACTTTTTTATGCAATTATTTTTTATGTAATAATATATTATTTATTATATTTGCTTACAGATGATGAGGATCGGACGCCGATGATCGATATGGATTACAGCGACCACGAAAGCGAGCAAGAGTTTGAGGGCGATGATGAGGAAGACTGAAGAGTAAATGTCTCATACCTCATACGTATTTAAAAAAAAAAAAACGTAAATAAAAAATTATTTTTGTCAATAAATGTGTTAAATATAATCAATAGCATAATTTAGCGTGAGAGAGAAGCAGCTGATGCCGTGATGGGCGCAACGCGCCCGTGCGCATATACGCACCGTTTTATTAATAAAAATCAAGTTATCTGAAACCAAGAAAACTAAAACTTTGTAAACTTATAGTTATCTGTAACAGTTACACGAAAATAATTGTCCGCTGAGGTTTTCGCAGTGGAAAAGTGCTCAGCTGATGCAGTGAAGGATGCCACGCGCCCGCGCGCATAGCGATGCGCCGTATCTTTCAGTCGTCAGCTGAACACTTTTCCACCGCGAAAAACTCAGCGGACAATTATTTTCGTGAAATTGTTAAAGTTAACTATAACTTCCCCAAATTTCAGTTTTCTTAGTATAAGTTTACTCAGCGCATATTTTTCGCATGTTTGGGCGAGAAGCTGACGTACAACCCCCCACCATGAAGTCAGCTGACTGTTATTTTCCGTTTATTTAGATCATAAACGTACAAACAAAGTCTCAGCTTTCTTTATGTCGGTTTATTTTTATTATAATTATACGTGTGTGGGTGGCTGCCGCGGCAACACCCACCGCTATCATGGAAGCTGACGTTCACTTCGTTTATTAGCAGACCGAACTGAACACTAGCCGAAAATCTCAGATTTCTTAAAATAATTCACTTAAAATGGCAGCTGGCTCCCGGACTATTAGTAGCGTCGTTGCAAACTATCACGGAAAGGATTTGTTCGGTTTCTGCTGCCACTCTGTTCTCAAGTCATACGCGCAGGCTCTGCTTGATCTTTGTTGTCAATCTGCTGCCAAGTATGTGTGCAGGCTCTGCGCGGTTTCTGCTGCCAATCTGCTCACATTGCCTGTCAGCAGGCTCTGTCGCATTTCTGGCTACAGTTTGACAACATCATCTGATAGAGCAGTTTCCGCGTGCAATTTGTTGTCTTTCTGATACCAAAAATTTAATGCAGACTCTGCTTGGAATCTGCTGCTCAGGTTTGGCTATCTGGGGGGTTATATGCAGTTAAAATTTTCAAAAATTCGAATTTTGGTTTATTGCATTTTCGTAATGTACATGTATTCAAGTATATACCCTGAAAATTTCAAGTCGATCCGACAAATATTCTCGAAGTTACACGCACATTTGAGAAAACGTCTTAGAGCGTTTAAAAGCAGGTAGCAGGTCCGCAGACAGCATCAAATTGAACTTTTAGAAGCTGCCGAAGGATCAGAGAGCTTACTGTATAGGCCTGGAATAGATGACTCGATGTAAGTTGAAAAAAATTTTTTATTACGTATAAAGTGCTCTTTCGTTGAGATAAACGCGTTAAGATAAACGCGTTTATCTCAAAACTGTGTTTTCAAAGTCGGTGACCAAGATTTCTCGGAAACGGTTGAATCGATCGGGCTCCAATTTTTACACAAGCTTTATAAATATATTTTTTAGTAATTGATCGAAGGATTTTACTCGTCGATAAATATTTTCCATTTTATAAACAATTTAAGGCCAAAATTTATAGCAAAAATCGAAATTTTTTGTTTAAAAACCGCTATTTTTGTTAAAATTAATATTTTGCTTATTCCTTCGATTAAATACTAGATAATATATTATATTAACGAAATCTTTTTGGTTTTTTGATTTCAGATGATTCAGTCCAGAGATAGAGTGGTCACTGCAAGACACCTTTTTTTAGAGATGCTCCCGGACGTCGGCTATAGCGGCCTTAAAAATCATTATTTTTAAACAAAAAAATTTGAGATTATACTTAAAAGTGACTACAATAAGTGTGTAAAATTTTGTGTTTTTAAATTAAAATGCCTTTCCAGGATAAATTCTTAAAAAATCGCTTTTTGTCGGCCTCCTAACTGCATATAACCCCATAAACCTTTGTCATTACTCAATATAATGACAATTGCATTGTACTCAATTACATTTACATTTCATTTCTTTTCGACGTCTCGAGACAAATAACAGTCATGTTTTTCTATCATGTGAGATTAATCAGTGTGATTAATTATAATACATAAAGATGCGTCTGCGTGAATCATGTAATTCATAGCATGTTGTGATATGTTCTGATGTGATAATTTAATGACTTTAATGTTCGAATACGTTCTGATGTGATAATTTAATGATTTTAACGTTTTGATAAGTTCTGATGTTATAATTTAATAACGTTAACGTTAAGAGTAATGCACTCTACCTAAGTATTAATTTGACATAATGATTACTTTTGATTTCTTTAATAAGAATACATTTATACATAGTTTACATGATCCTTCGGAGTTCAATTAGTTTTCAATTTAATATCTTTAACGACGTTTAATAGCTTAGAATTATTCAATAATATTCAGCCTGTTTGAGTTACGCTGTTGCAGCTGAATAGAGTTAACAATTCAGAATTAAATAATATCAATTTTACCTTTCAAATGTGATTCGTATTAACAATAAATTGAACGCTTACTTATCTGATTATATCTGTGTGATTATATTGACAATAAGTTGAATATGTATTTATCTAATGATAAGTATTAAGATTTTGTGCTGCATTCCATGCGCACCTGTTTATGAAACAACCGTTCCAATAATTATATGATTAACATATATGATTTTTTCTCAGCGAGTATTGCTCTCTCTCCCCCCTTGATACATATCTACATAGCTCGTACAGCCACCTTTCCAAGCCATTATTTGTCTCCTCCTTTACTCCGAGCCAACCGTTCGCTCTCCAGTAACGTCCCCCGCGATGAAATAATATATTTTTTAATTTAAAATCATCGGTTATTACTTTATTAAAGGAGTGTAAAATATATCAATCGCTTAAGCAACTGTTAAAGATATACCTACATAAGATTAATTATTATTAATTAACATAAATAATAGAAAAACATAATCGTAATTAGTGTCAAGATATTATTAATCATAAATAAAATCTGATAATAAATTAGCGATAAGCAATAGAATATAATTAACCTTACTTAAATCCTAATCAGAGTCATTATAGGTTAACAGTTCGACCAATTTAGCAAATCGCAATTAGATAATGGAGCTACGAATTCGAGTATTTAAACCCGCAGTTCGCAATATTCGCCAGCCTCGTTTAAAAGAGAAAAAAAACGTAATGTACAAAGGTGTATTGTATACAAAGTACTGGACACAGAAATGTATGTATTGGAACTGACTGGAAATAGTGGAAATGTTCGGAGTGGATTCCGATCGAAATTCAATTTTTCCTTAAATTTCTATTTTTTTTAAGGGAAAACGGAATAATTTCAATCGGAATGCATTCTGAACAATTTCATAGAAGAAAAAACTCTATTACTACAGTTTAAAAAATTCCGGCAAATGCAATAAGTTATCCAGATTTACCCTGAAATTTCAGGATGGAAAATTTTGCTCCCGAGGTGCACCCGGGTGAAGTTTCCGAACGACTTCATCTCTGTCACATTGGTACAACCCGAACATTTCCGAACAGTAAGAGCCTCAGCGGGTGCACCTGGGTGAAGTTTCTGAACGCAGACCAGCTCTAGTACCCACCTAATATACCTATCCTGTACCCTCTCAATCTACTGTGTGTATTAAATACTATAGTCTTTTCTCAGAATCATAATTAAATAATGTAATTGTACTATTAAAACTGTGATCATAATTGCTATTATCATGTATTAATGATTCAATTAACATTATCAATAATTTTTTAGGTTTGCAAAAACGATTACCTTATTATTGACTTAAAAAATGAAGCCGAAGGTCTTGAAGCGAGTATACATTGGCATGGCATTTTTCAAAATGGATATCAATATTATGATGGCGTACCATACTTGACGCAATGTCCAATTTCATCAGCTAATACATTCAGGTATTATATAATAATTAAGTAATTTAATATTAAGTTCCTTATCTTAATATTATTTTAATCCTTCTATATATAAAATGTTAGAAGAATCGATTTATGTAAGAAAAAGTTATGGTGTACTGTAAAGTAGTATAAGTAATCTCCACATCCTGAAAAAAACTACCTAAAATATATCAAGAGTCACGGTAGTGTCTCGCGCCAAGTATACGCGAAGCGAGACCGCATCGTGGATCATTTACGCAACGCGACGAGTTGCGAGTACCCGAGATTTTGAGATCTCGATAACCAGTGAACGGATCAAGTTCTAACTAGGCTTAATGGATAGCTTGGACCAAATTTATACCATAAAAGTGTCTTTATTTTTCTGTTTTATTTACGTGCCTTACGAGCGGAGATATTGCGATGCAAAGTCCAAATGTGGAAATTTTTATTTAAGAAACGTCCACGTCGTCGTCGTCAGACAAAAATGGCGGCTGGTGTGTCACTTTCCCATATTTGACACGAGAGCAGTGATGCCCGTGCAGACCGTGCACTGTCGCAGTGCGTGACAGCATATGTATGTACGTGTGCGTTCTGCGCTCAGTGCAGATAGTGCGTTCAGGCGGTTCAGCGCGCTAGGTTTACGCGAGCATTACTTCTGTAGTAACTTATGATAATTCCTCCGCGTAAACGGGGTTTTTGTGGTATAACTTACGATAATCCATTCTGTGTAAACGAGTGAATTACTGTAAGTTACTATAGAAGAAACGCTCGCGTAAACGTAAGTCAGTTATAACCTAGAAATAGTGACTGTCGTGACCATCGCCGCATGACAGATAGTGATAGTGAAATATATATTGACGGCAGGAAGTTGATGCCGAGGAGATCTTTAAGAAGGAAGGTGTATCCAAAATCACACGTACGTATATGCTGTCTTGTAAAAGTTGTAAAAGTTAAAGAGAACGAGAAAGTGATCTGTATCTATATGCACGTGTGACAGGCACTATTTTTCTGAAAAATCTATCGTATTTATATGCACGTGTAACAGGCACTATCGCGTAATAAAGATTTCTCCGAAGTATGTTGATTATTTTTTAGTAATACATTTTGTGTAGTAAAAAAGATTCTGAAAAGGAAAATCACTCATGTTCCGTTTGTTTCTAATTAATACTTAAAATATCACAATGTCAATAAGTAAGGAAATGATATTTAAAACAACAATTTATGGATATACGTATATTTCGCTTCTTACTTTAATTAGATATTATATTATGTTATTTAAACTTTAATATAGTATCTGATGGATATACATTATATTCAGTAGAATAAATTAATAATAATCCTTGCTTGCAATTTAAGATGTAATTGGTAATGTGAATACATGGCCCATTCAAAAAATGTTTTAGGATAAAATTATAAAGGATCGCAATTTAACAGAAAACAGTTTGTGCTTTTGGTTAAAGAATACTCTGTATTTATGCTTTCTACTATTCTCTGCTTTAACAAAAATTGATAATTTTTAAATATATAATTGAATGAAGTTGTAAATAACATATGATCTAATAGTAAGAAGTAAAATATAAATTCATAAATTATTATTTCTTCACCTACCAATATCGTGATATTTTAAGTATTAATTATAAACTAACGGAACAACAATTATTCTTTTGAGAATATTTTTTACTACCCAAAATACATAAAATAAATACACAAATATTTCAAATAAAATTGAAGAGAGTGCCGTAATACTACATACATATTTACTAAAGTTTTATGGAATTAACAAATTAGTAATTAGTCACAAAAAATTACTAATTACGTAAAAATTACTAATAATTAGATAAAAGTGAGTTACGCATTACTAACAAAAATTATAATTTGTCAGAGAAAAATTTCTAGTTACGTAAAAATTAGTATTTAGGCGAAAATAAATCAATTTTTTTAAAGTAAAAATCAAATTTTTATTATTAAAATAACAAATAGTTTGTAAAA
>NW_020227427.1:0-1251 GCF_003070985.1 Temnothorax curvispinosus
TTTTTAATTATAGAAAAATATTAATTATATTATTTTATCCTTTAAAACTTATATTATATATTTTAAAATGTTTAATTATTATATTAATTAATTTTAAAAAATGTATTTGCATATTTTATTTGCTAAATCTACAATGTAGAGATTTATGCATTTTTAGAAAGAAACATTTATTTTTTATACAGTTGGTTTTACGAATCTTGATTTATCAGTTGTTATATTTGTTGTATTACTTTGCAGCAAAATTATGTTTGATAGTAACTTAATATGCAATTGATGATTTAAAAAAAAAGTATGTACATAACTCTTAAATGTGTAATAAAACTTTTCGCGTCGATATTTTTTTTAAAAACGTATCAATATTATTATTTAAGTAAATGTAAAAGTTTATATTAGTTATTAGGAATCGTAATACTTATATATAAGTCTTTAGTTTTTTTGTGTTAAACAATCAAATCAGTAGTAAAATATATCAGTTTTGTTTATATGTAGATTGAGTTAGGCATCAATTAAAACTATATATTTTATTACAGATAGAATTTTTGTTTCCAATTACAATCTAGTATTATTTTATAGGTTCGTTATCAAAAAAATGCGCAAAACATTGACGTTGAATTTAACGGACATGCATTGTCAACACTGGATGTAGATGCAGGGACAGTAGTCTCAACAACAATTTCAAAAATATGTGGTAAAGCGGATGGAAAAGATATTGGTGTTATGTGAACAGAACAATGCTTGTACAAATCGACTTTTACAAAGTATGTTGACATTCTTTAATCTAAGATTCCGATTTTAAAAAATTGGAAGAATTGCTATCTGAAAAAACAGTAGATGCTAGGGGCAGAGAAATACCCGCTCCTGCTTTCACTTATTTGGTACGGTTTAAAATTTTAATCACGTCTACTTTTATAACTTCAAAATTAAACTTGACTAATGTGACAATCATAATTTTTCATAGAAACGACGCCTTTTCACGATTGGCGGTGCTGACCACGGTCGTTTATACAGGTCTTGAAACGGGACTGGACTTCGATGGTGGGGGGTGTCACACGTACTGTCTCGGTTTTTAAGACTTGGTATCGCCACTATGTGGCGCAGCTCGGAAGAAGTAGCAATCATATATGGGGTGACGAATGCCTCTCAGTGCCTCGGTGTGACGTGTGAGTTCGAGTGATTATTAACCGATACGATAATTGTTATTATGACGAAAGGGTGTATTGTCCCACAATGCCGAACGGGCTTTAAAAGTGT
>NW_020227428.1:0-5448 GCF_003070985.1 Temnothorax curvispinosus
CTTTGGCCCGACACAGAGTACTAGTACGGGGACAACACTGATTGCCATATTACTCGCGGCGTGTTGCTTCGTGCTGCGGTCGTTACCTCCGGCGCCGCTCGAGCAAAAAGCTTTCTAAATCCCCTCGCGGCGTGTTGCTTTCGCGCGGTTGTTACCTCCGGTCCCGAGCGAAAATTTTCTAAGTCGACCTAATACATCCCCAGTACTGAGCCGACTTTCGACCGTAGATCAATATCATTTCTGGCCTTATACACGGTATCAATACTGAGACGAGACTCGCCTCGAAACAAAATATGGTTGAGAAACGATGCTCCCCGCATCGACTTCGACGCCCCTTTCGTGTACGTATTCCACAAACGTTTTACACATTCTTACGGACCAAGCAAAACGCGTTTGAACGTCTGTACGTATCGCTCGTGTCGCTCGGCTTGCCGAGCGCACCGAACCTCTTATAGTACCCAACCGGCCGGCCGAGCGATCGGCGACGCACGGTCTTACGCACGGTCGCTTACGGGCGCCGGAGGCGAGACGCGAAGCGAGACGAATGACACTATAATTGGGGGTACTTGTAACCGAGAGGCACGAACGCGGTCGTTACCTCCGGCGTGGGCTCTAGCGAAAAGTCCCCTCGCGGCGTGTTGCTTCCGCGCCGCGGTCGTTACCTCCGGCGATGCTCGAGCAAAAAGCTTTTTAAGTTTCCTTGCGGCGTGTTGCTTTCGCGCGGTTATGTTACTTTCGGTCCCGAGCGAAAATTTTCTAAGTCGACCCAATACATCCCCAGTACTGAGCCGACTTTCGGCCGTAGATCAATATCATTTCCGGCCTTATACACGGTCAGTACTGAGACGAGACTCGCCTCAGAACAGAATATGGTTGCATGGGATTACTGGTCACCGAGACTGGCACAATACTGATCTAGCGGTTTATCAGTACTGGGGCAGTACCACCCATCAAGTCTTGGCAGCCAATATTGTACCACTTCTGGGCCATGCGGACAAATCTGGCAGAAGTCCGACATTCGCACATGGGTACCTTTTCCACTTACCTTGTGTCCATTTCCCTCCCCAAACCCCCTATCCCCCCTCGCGTTGTCCAGCGTTGATCCACGATAACGATGACGATGACGATGACGATGATCCCTTCGAGAAACGAGGCCTGACTTGAAACATAGAAACAAAGTTACGATTAACTAAGCGTACGTACCTACCTACCTACCTCCTCTCCATACTTACCTTGCGTCCTATCCACTCCCACCTTTTACTCCCTCGACGGTGTGCCACCTTGGCGCGGTGAGGGAGCCACCCTGCGTACGTTCTCTCTTCGTACATCTCATCCGCCGAGGCGGTATCGGTGGTCCAACCACCGAGAGGGCCTAACTGATGATGATCGACGACTGAGAGAACCTGCGCAGGGTCCAAGAGCACACCACCACTACCACCACCTCTACCCCCAACGAGAGGTTGTCCGGGCCGCTCGGAACTGATCCGAGGTCTGGGTCGGGCAACCCCTTGTGAAGGGCGAGAGGGAGGGAGGGAGGACCCGTCGGGCTGCCAGGACGTTTCCTGGTTAAGGCCGGCGGGGGGGGGCTCATCGGACAGAGACCGCATCCACTGATGGAGCGCCTGTGCCCTGCCCTCTTGCGGGCGGCGGCGGGGGACTGGGATCGAGCGCTGCTCGACCGGATCTTCCTTTAGGAACGACCCGGAATCGAGCGCTGCTCGGCCGGATATCCCCCGTGCAGCTTTGCGCGCGGGAGGGGTACGGTGGGACGCCTCTGTCTATCCTAAACTGTCCGCGATGAATCGAACGAAGGCGGGGGTCGCCGGTGCCGGAGGTTACCTTGGCCGGCGACCCGAGAGACTCCTAAGCCGGCCCCCTAGCGGGAGGGAGCGTTGGAGGGGTTGCGGCCTACTTCCCTCCCGAACGTCAGGGGAGTCTCCGTGTCCCGCGCGCGTGGCGGCGCCCTCCGCGGTGCCCCTGTTGTCGGAGGCAGGGGACCCCCGAAAACCCGCGGTGCGGTGGCTCCTCGATGGGCCTCGCCCGCGGATGTGTAAGGGGCATACCAAGGAGCCCGACCCAGATGAACCATTCCTGGGACAATGGCATAGCCGACCCTCCCGGGGGAACTCGGGACCCGGCTCGCGCGGGACTCCTCGTCGTAGTGAACGATGAGTGGGTCGCGCGCGCAACCGATGAGGGCACGCCCGGGTCGGCGAGCCGCGGAGGGTCCAGGGACACCGTTATTTTCATGAACCCTAACTTTAGTCGCCAGGACTATAAACTGACCTCACCACCACCACCACCACCACCGACGCCGCCGCCGCCGCCACCGCCGCTGCCACCACCGCCGACGACGTCACCACTAACAACACCACCGACACCGCGTCAATTACCGCGAATTATCTAGCAAGAGACAGTCGTCCCGGCTGGTCCGCGACAACCACCGTTTACATGGACTTTAAAACGAGCAAGAAGAGCTACGAGCTACGAGAAGAACAGCGGCAACAAATGTACCGCCACCGACGACGACGACGCCGTCGCCACCAGCGACGACGACGACGACGACGCCGCCACCACCGACGACGCCGCCAACACCGACGCCGACGCCGCTTCCACCACCAACGCCGCCGCCGCCGCCTCCACCACCAACGCCGTCGCCGCCTCCAACACCGACGACGACGCCACCACCACCGACGACGACGCTGCCGCCTCCTCCAACACCAACGCCGTCGCCGCCTCCAACACCGACGCCGATGCCACCACCACCGACGACGACGCCGCCGTCTCCTCCAACACCGACGCCGACGCCGCCACCACCGACGACGACGCCGTCGCCATCCCCCACGCCGCCGCCACCAACACCGACGCCGACGCCGTCCACCAGCGGAGGGAGGAGCAACGCCAGGAAGAGCAGCAGCAAGAGCAGCAGCAGCAGCAGCAGCAGCAGCGCCAGGAGGAGCAGCAGCAGCAGCAGCGCCAGCAGCGCCTCTACGTACCTACCCACCGACGAACTACGAATCTTCAATCCCATTTCCGTCGAACTCGACTTGAGAGACATGAGCGGCGTCTTGATCGAGTCGGACGTGGACTCCATTTTGGTCGCGGCGACCACGTTGGAGCCATTCGTATGTAAAACGGTGATGACGGTCGAAACAAGACCACCGGCGATTCATCGTTGCGCCAACGTCAAGTTAACTACGTACCTCAACAATAGAGAGAAATTCCAACTGCTCCGTCCGGCGACGTTCGTCGCTCGACCGGACGAAGCGAGCGCGAAACGAATATGGTACGAGTGCAAACTCACGACCGTCGACCAACGATTGTTGTACATGTTGTTCCAAACGGAGGGCGATTCGACGGCGACGCAAGCGGAGATAGAGGCTACGGCAGCGGTGTCCGACAGCGACTCGGAACAACCAGCTTTCCGACGTTCGTCCGGTCGCGAGAGGGACAGACCCCTTTGTCGAGCCACGTCGTCGTTCATTCGCGACGTAATCATAGCGGCGGCAAAGAATCTACCGACGAGCACGGTGACCGCGCGAACCGGAATAACCGCAACGGAATACGAGGTCGCGCGAAAATTCAACGTCGCTCAGCAGGACTTCGGTCGATACGCGCGCCTCGTTACGCAACAACTGTCGAATCTCGACTTATTGAACACGCACGGCATCCACGTCGTGCGATTCTATCAATGCATGCACGGCCTCAGACTGCCGTGCGAACACGCGGCTTGAGTCCTGCGCGACGTCGCTTACGTGGATCATCCGCACATGGACGTCGTCCAATTGCACAGAGCGAACACTCTGACGGACGATGAGGGCAGACCGTACGTCGTGCGTCTCAACGGGACGAGAGCCGAGGCGACCGACAGGACGTTACCGACGCGATTGTGAAGCCTCTTCGACAACGCCATTATTCTCGGCGACGGCGCAATCAGGAGATACCGCGTAGGATTTATGAGCCAGTACGGTAACTTTACGTGCCACGCGTCCCCCACGTGGTCCAAGCACCTCGTCACTTATTGCCAGGTATACAATTCGGCGGCCAAGATGGCTCTGCCTGTAAATTTCGGCTCTTTGGCGACGTATCTGATCTGTCAAGGATACGAGGGCGACCGCAAATTACTGGGCACGCGACTGAACATTAAGCAACATCTGCGCGACGTCGACTTTTTCTTCGACGAATACGTTCGGCACGGATACGCGACGCGATTCGAAGAGGTCTTCACCTTCGACGCGAGGAGGCACGACGTCGTCCGAAAAATTAACGGGTCAGGAGTGTTCGACGAAAACCGCAAAACCAGATTGGTGACAAAAATAGTGGGACACCAATTGCTGTACCGAATCAACGAATGGGACAAGTACATCGATGCCAATGTTTAACGAGACGTAAGGTTGCTGTGAGGAGCGAACGAACTCTACCGCCGACAATTACGCGAACACCTCACGATGCCGCACAATTTCGTTACGACGGCCGTAGAGGCGTATCTGCGAGTTATGTACTTTGTACACGGCTTCAACCGAAATTACAACTACACCGTTTGTCGCAACGTCTTTGTCGGAGGCAGCGAAATGCGGGCCATTTGCAACGAATTCGTAGAGCTGCGAAACCCGCTGTATCACAACGTAGCTCCCGACACGTACCAGCGACACTTCGCCATATACGCCAAGGACGTACCGGCGGCTCTCGCGCACGCCGTCCGACACGTGTGGGAAGTGCATCGTCTCATGGAGACAGACGATCCCGTCTACTTTTTAACGGTTGTCCACGCCTCGTGGGCGCACCGTTGTATCGAGAATCATCAAGGTGCGATAGACGATACACTTGTGCCAATTATGCGAAACGCGCGTCGCGGAATATCACCGTTCAGCCTGGAGGCCTTTTTCGAATTGTACAAACGTCTCCCGACGGGACACAACCTTAGAGTAATCGGGACCGTACAGGCCGACCGCGTGGCAAACGCCATCGTGCTCGATCCGACCGCTCCCATCGCCAGAATCGCACGAATGGCGATCAACATACCGGAGGAGAACGTCGCTGACACCGTGGCGACGTTCAGACGCTATGTATTCGATAATTTTTATTTTGTTCCCGAATACCTTTGGAATACACGATGCCGTCACTTTGCGGTATGGAACGTGGTAAAAATTGGAGATTACCGTTATTTCCCCGATGATGGAAGAGAGCTGAATGTTCGCGCGGTAAATACCAGAATAAGACGTATACAAAGACAGGTCGATAGACGTGCGCGTGACAACGACGTTCGTCAAGCTGAAGCTACCGCTCATGTTGACGATGCTGCTGCTGCTGCTGCTGCTGCTGCTGCTGATGATGGAGCAGCCCCAGTAAAAAGACCCAGAGGCCGACCGCGCAAGTTGCAATTGCCGTCACCACCTGATGCTGCTGCTGCTGCTGCTGCTGATGGAGCAGCCCCAGTGAAAAGACCCA
>NW_020227428.1:5458-6290 GCF_003070985.1 Temnothorax curvispinosus
GCTGATGGAGCAGCCCCAGTGAAAAGACCCAGAGGCCGACCGCGCAAATTGCGATTGCCGTCACCACCTGATGCTGCTGCTGCTGCTGCTGCTGGTCCGTCGAAAACGATCGCTGAGACAAAGAGACCCAGAGGCCGACCGCCGAAAATCCGTCGACCGACAACGCCGCCGCCCCCGCCGCCACTTCCAATATTACCAACACCGTCGAAAACGGTGGTGGAAGAAACGTCGTCGTCGTCGTCGTCGTCGTCGTCGTCGTCGTCGTCGTCGAGTAGCGGCGACGACGACTCCGCACCAACGACGAGGGTGGAACGTTTGATACGCTTCCGATTGCCGTCACCACCGTCAACACCAACACCTGGTACACCAACACCGTCGAGAACGCTGGTGGAAGAAGCGTCGAGTAGCGGCGACGACGACTCACGTCCGCTATCCCATTGATTGCCGTCGATAGCAGCAGCACCGCCGCCGTCGAAAGCGATCAAAACCAGGACAAAAAGACCGAGAGGCCGACCACCGAAGAAGAGCCGCAGCAGCGTACGCAGCCATCAACCGGCGCCGCCGCCGCCGCCGCCGCCGCTACCACCGACACCAGCGACAACACAAAAAGTGTCGATTAGCGACGACTCACGTCCGCTATCCCATCGATTGCCGTCGATAGCAGCACCGCCGCCGCCGTCGGAAACAATCGAAACCCAGTCACGACCAAGGACAAAAAGACCCAGAGGCCGACCACCGAAGAAGAGCCGCAGCATCCATCGACCGACCCCGCTGGCGCCGCCGCTACCACCAGCGACACAAGAAGCGTCGATTAGCAGCGACGACTCACGTC
>NW_020227429.1:0-2412 GCF_003070985.1 Temnothorax curvispinosus
ATGACTTAATGCTTAAAAAACGCTTTTTTTCTTTGCTTGCTCCTTGCATGCTAATTTATAAATTTTTTTATATTACTGTTTAAATAAAGTTGTATATGCATGGTAATGGTAATTTTTAGGTTAGCGGCAATTTTCCTTTAATTTTATAAGAGTGGTTAAAGAATCATTTTTATTTGCTTTTTCCTTGTTAATTTATGAATTTTTTTTAGATTGCTATCATCATGTCAGATCACGATAATTATTGCAATGATTTTATTTATGATATCGGATGGTCTTCGGATGATCACACTGAAGATATCGGAAGTATTTCTGATGATTCTGAAAACGTTGTTATTGCAGAAAAAAGTGGCGATGAATTTCTCATAGAATTGTATAGAGAACGATCATTTTTGTACGATAAAAGAAATGCTAATTTTAAAAATACATTAATGAAACAAAATGCTTGGAACGAAATCTCGAAAACAATGATTGAAACAAATTGTGGTAGTTTTTTTATTAAAATTAAATTTTACTAAGTTATTTTTAGTCATTACACATATTTTTATTAATTATTTTTAAACTTCTATTATAGGTGATTTTTACACGCCTGATTATTGCCAAAGAAGGTGCACTTCATTGAGAGAGCAATATAATCGTGAAAAGAAAAGACTAGAAAATCAGTGTAGAAGTGGAAGTGGTGCTCCAAATTTATCTTCTCGTCAATTTCCATTATATTCTCAATTAAAATTCTTGGACCAAGTCATCAAAAGACGAAAGTAATTTTATTCCTGTAAATATGTAATTAGTGTAATCCCTTTATGACATAACATTTTTTAAATATAATTGTTGTTTGTTTCAGAACTTATAGTAATGTAACCAAATGTCAACCAGATGCAACTTTTGTTAACAAAGGTCCATCAGGAAGCAAATCACATGTTCCAGACGACGTTAACGCTTTTTCTTCGTGTAATAAAGAAAGTCAAAACACAAAGCCCAAGGAAACTGTTGATGCTGAACATACTTATGGCAAAGGTGTAATATGTTCTCCAAGGCCAAGAAAAAGAAAACTGGATGAAACTAAGGAGTTAGAACATAATTTTTTTAATGTGGGCAATAGAATTGTAAATTATATGGAATCGACAAAAGCATCTACAGCAGATGATGCATTTATGGAATTTATAAAAGTACAGTTCAACGGTATGCCAGAACATGAAAAGCATATCAGAAGGAAAATGATGATGGATTCTCTAATAACACCATTACCAGAAACGTAATTATTACTTTATTGTTCACTCAAAGTAATGTCTGTATAGTTTAATATTCTATTCTGTGATTCTGTGTAAAATAATTACATTCTAAGGATGTATGATTATTTATTTATGGCAAAGTTTATGTTAGTAAGAAATAATTTTATTTTTACGATTACAATAATAATCTTGTTTTTACGTATTACAATAATAATCTTGTTTTTTACAGATCGAATTGAACATAGATAAGTTATTTATGTTTACACTTCAGTTTAATTATCTGCATGTACACCTCTACGGATAAAGTCGTACTGCCACGCCAATTCTCCAGTTGGAGAGACAAAGTATTCGCATAATGTGTTTCGTTGATTTTGAGCATCTCTGACGTTACCACTGCATTCTTCAACATTTGATAATGGAAACCACGTTGGATTCTACAATGTTTATTCACAAATATTTAAAAATAAAATATCCACTTAATAATTATATAATTCACCAATTACTCAATTATAATTTTTTACCTGATTTATATTATTTTCTGGAGTTATTTCTTTACTGTAAAATTTATAGCCACTTCGTTGTTCTTCCTTTAGCACATAATTATGTAAACAAACCGAAGCTGTAGTAATTATATTAGCCGTTTCTGGTAGCATACAAATAGCTGTATGAAGTATCCTCCATTTATTGGCAAGAATTCCGAAGGCACTTTCAACAGTTCTGCGTGCTCTAGAAAATCTGTAGTTGCAAATTTTCTGTTTATCACTCAAATTTTTACCAGAATAGGGTTTCATGATTCTATTTGAGAGTTTAAAAGCGTCATCAGCAATGAAAAACCCAAATGTCTTCAAAGTACTACCGGGAAGATTAATAGTTCCTTTCGGTAGATTTAACTGCTCATTATTTAAATTTAATCCTATCTGAGAATCACTAAAAATTCCCCCATCGCTGTTTCCTACAATAAATCAGATACATATTTTATTTTTAACGTATTTAGTTATAATAAAGTATAAATAATTATATTTTTGTAAAGCTTACCTCCATAAGCCCCTATATCAACTAAGGTAAATCTGTATAAATGATCTGCCACTGCCATTAAAACGATACTATAATATTTTTTATAATTGTAAAATAAAGTCCCGGAATTTGGAGGACACTTTAGCCTTATGTGTTTTCCATCTACCGAGCC
>NW_020227430.1:0-1729 GCF_003070985.1 Temnothorax curvispinosus
CGCGCGCGCGCGCATTGGTATACCGTCTTTATACACGTCGAAAGATTCTTCATTAACTCGAAGTGAGATCCTCTTTCATTCTGTGCCTCCTCCTGCAGACGGTCGTAAATGTCTTAAGATCGGCAGGGATCTGAATGCCAGGCTTTTCGGAGTATCGAAAGAGGTCCACGAAAGAATGAAAGAAATCATGCAGCACTCGGGATTTTGGCTCTCAAAATATACGTACTTTTTTCCAATATAGTATTTATCTAAAAAGTTTGCAAAAACAATCCGAAAAATCCGAGAAATTTGAGAATAAACTTTTTTCTCAATATTACTTATATACTCATAGAACTAATATATAATAATAATATATATGTATATTACCGATATATAATTTAATATAATAATACATTTATATGCACCACACTCTCATATAACTCTCTTTTATCGATAAAAGCGCATTTACTTGTGAAATGTTACACATACTATAGCATTTTAGAAATAAAAGCGCGTTTATCGCTGAAAGAGAGTCGAGAATATGAGCCTAAGAGTAATTATTCTTGCATTAAGAATAATAACTAAGAAGTCGCATTGCAACACATTGTCGCGGGACGACAAATACAAATAGTTACATCGTGAGCGGACAAAACAGCAGTCGCGATGCAAGAAGGGGAACAAAACGACGCAACGTATTAAAGTGTCGGAAACCTTAACGAAGAACGGGAAGCGATACACAAGAAACAGAGACGCAGACCAGAGACATGAGCTCGGACAGGCGGGGGGTAGTATCCATGGTCTGGTGGGCGAAAAAGCTTGCCGGAGGCGGAAAGCCAAGGAGAAAGAGACGAAGAAAGAAGGAGGAGAAGAAAAAAAAAGCGGCGAAGGAAGAAGGAGGCAGCTGAAGAAAAAGAAAAGCTGAGAGGGTGGAGGTGGTGGAAAGAAGCGAAGTGTGTATAGGGATGGGGGCAACGAAGCCGAACGACGCGCGTCTCTCAGTGTGTGTGAGCGAAACGGACTGCAAAAACCGAAACTGCAAGATGTGCAACTGCCGAGCTCTCCTCGGGTGGACGAACGCAGGGATTGCCGGCGACGTCAGCGGAAGGTCCATCCCGAGCCGGCCAAGGCTTCCAACCCCTTTTTTCTCCCGTGGATCTCGTCCAACTTGAGCTCGAAAGGGAGCTTAGGAGAGAGAGAGAGACCGATCCTCGTCCGTGCCATGCCCACCGAGGGTTCTTTTGAAAGTGGGAATCCGGTGAGAGGCACCGAGAGGAGGATATCCCAAGCGCTTCGGAGCGGCAGCGCGGCGTCTTGATAGCGAGATTTTCGTACCGATCGTTTGTGTGTGAACCGCGCTGCGGCACCGCGATTTTAGGGAATCGATAATTCAGGAAAACTGGGAACGGTAACGACCGCGTGTCCAAGAAAGCGTATAATTTTTAGGCGGGCCGCCTTTAGCAGCGGCGACGATGTTTATGGCTTTACGAAAGTTCGCGCGAGGATATCCATTGCGCCCGAGTACGTTGGATCGAGCGCACCGTATAGTAAATAATGAAACTTGGAATTATACGACATTCACCGAACGTGATCCAGTGAGACGGAAAAATTTAGATACCCTACTTATACGAGAGATTAAGGCGGCGCAAGACTGTCGATAACATGAAATGTTCGTTCGGCGGAAAAAGAATATAGAATATAGTGTTGAGCCGAGATGTGTTTTCAGAAATAATTTCTGAAAGCACATCTCAGC
>NW_020227431.1:0-2299 GCF_003070985.1 Temnothorax curvispinosus
CCACCTTTATGCGTTGTGCAGAAGTGTGTGCTCCCCACTTTACGTGCTGGTTTGGGACCGTATTCTCGAGCCTGCCCTAATGATTTTCGTATGCGACTTTCTATTTGAAAAGCATTGAATTTCGCATGCGAGTTTCATGAAAACGATTCAAGAATAGGGCCCCTGGTGCTAGCATATGACTCGCGCACTCTATTCTTATATCTCTATGGCACAGACAGACAGGTGTCAGGTGGACACGACGGGATATGCAACATTCGAGAATAAAGGATGGTATTACGATTTTGTCCGTACTGCGCTAATCTTCTCAGATTCCAGGAGAACCGATTGTGCAATCGATTCGCGTGCCCCACGTGCCCGTACATTTACCAGATAGCGGAAAAACACAGAGTAACCTCGTGCACCTACTTCACGGGCAAGGAACTCGCCGACATCCTCGACGCCGAATCCGCGTGGATGGGTGTGGAGTCAACGGGCGAACGTTGCCCCAAGTGCTCACATCCGCGCGCCTACTTCAGGCAGCTGCAGACCCGGTCCGCCGACGAGCCTATGACATTCTTCTACAGATGCTGCAATCACACGTGTGCTTTCACGTGGCGGGTCGACTAAACTCACAGGTAAATTCAACATCGCGAGGGGGGGGGGGGGGGGGGGGGGGGGGGATAAACGATTTGACATATGTGATTCATTCTTAAATTATTGCCACTTCTGTAAACTGGAGAAACTAAATTAAAAACTGAAGTAAGATTAGAGCTAGCTTACTATAGGATGCATGGAATTACACTAGAATAATAGTAATATAAATTTTAATTCAGAAAGATTTAGTATTTTAATGTGGAAAAATGATATAATATTTTATAAAGACAGAAAGAATAGCGTAAAACTATAACAGATCTGAGAAGAAAAAGAATATGACTCGCATAACTGTATACTGTATATTAAAATTTGAGGTATTTTTTCAACAAAAAGAAAGAAGAAATAAAACTTGTTATGCTCTTAAGGTGATCCTAAAGCCATGATCCTAACTGGTTTTTTTCAGTTTTTTTCTTAGCACTAATCTTTTAATTGGCTTTATAGAAATGCAAAATTCTTGTTTAGAATTAAAGTACGTATCAAAACCTAGGTCATGGTGGTCGAATTTATATGTGGTGGTCGTCACGTATAACAAAAAATATTAATTTTTTTTCGTTTTCGATATAAATTCGACCACCATGACCTAGATTTTGATGCGTACTTTAATTCTAGACAAGAACTTTGCATTTCTATAAAGCCAATTAAAAGATTAGTGCTAAGAAAAAAACTGAAAAAAACCGGTTAGGATCACGGCTTTAGGATCACCTTAAGAGAAGAAAGAAGAAAACAATTTGATAGAATATTTGAATATAAATTAAAATTTGATAGATAAATGACTGTACTGCTACTAAATTATAATTAGAGCAAATGTATTTATATGTTTAAAGCAGGAGAATTTAACATAAGTAAGGAATATCATTAATTAGGACTTTTAATTTTAAGAATACATTTGTGTTTTAACATTTCATTCAAACAAATCAAAATGACCGTCGATCGTTTTTCATGTATAAACTCTAATGGTTTTCTTCTCTTTATAGGTGTGGAGTTCTGTAAGTGTTCGATATATCATGAGTCCTAGGTCAATGGGCCCCATGAAAGTCATTATGAATAAAGCCAAGGAAGAAATGAATATGCTCGGACCAGAGGAGAAACACTTCTTCTGCGGCGGTGACCGGAGTGTCGCAATGGCGGCAGAACTGTTGCGGCAAGGCAAGGTGATTGCAATACCAACGGATACAGTATATGGTCTGGCCTGCCTGGCTGCCAATTCGCGAGCTGTCCAGCGGCTGTACGAGATTAAGCGACGAGACGAGAGGAAGCCGCTCGCAATCTGCCTGAGCAATGTCAAGGAGGTAGGTACATGGGGGATCCTGGATGACATCCCACCCAATATGCTGGAGTATTTACTTCCTGGACCCTACACGATATGCTTGCGACGCACGTCTGCCCTGAACCGAACTCTGAACCCAGGCGTCGATACTGTGGGCATCCGCGTGCCTGACGACAAGTTTGTGCGCAGCGTCGCCCAGATTGTTGGTCCGCTTGCGCTCACCAGTGCCAACGTCAGCAGCGAGCCGAGCAGTTTGCACCCAAACGAGTTCCGCGCGTTGTGGCCGGAGCTAGACGGCGTTTTCCACGGCTCCAAGAATTCCAAAAAGCAGAAGGATACACGTCGGATCGGTTCCACTGTGGTAGATGTGTCAAAACCATGCTGTTTTACGGTCGTGCG
>NW_020227432.1:0-1960 GCF_003070985.1 Temnothorax curvispinosus
AAAAATAGTCGTATGGCGACGGTGACGCATACCCCATCGAGGATCCGTACCAGGTCGCAGCAGCGGCCGGCCAACGACGACGAGCATCAGGGTGACGACCCATATAACGTACAAGAAAATACCGAGAGTCGTAACGACCTCGACGAACCGACACCGTTGGACATAATTGTCACGACGGACGAGCAACTGCAACAGCAATACGAGGCGATTAACCTCAGTACGGAGAAAACGATGGACACTCCCATGGAAAACGAGCGTAAGCTCTTAGCGCAAGTGCAAGAATTAACGGCGCAGCTAATGGAGATACAACGGGCCGCGAAGCAGCAGCACAGACAAGATTCCGTCGTAACACTGAATACGGATCGTGGTCCGGCGGGCGAACAAGCCGACGAGAAAACGGGCTCACGAGCGTACGGCGACGAGGATCAGTTCAACGCGGGAAGACTGCAGATGGTACCGATCCAAGCTAGATTGCCTAGAGGAGGATGGATCAAGAGTCCGTTCGACGATTTGACGTTCATAGGGAAAACGGACAAACAAAACCCTATCAGATTCCTCGAGAAATTCGAGAAGTTAGCCAGATATGAAGGCGTGTCCGAAGAGGAACAGATGTTCTATTTCGGGAAATGCATGAAAGGAGCAGCGAACCAGTGGCACGAGTTGCAGCTGGCGGAGAGCATACAAGACATCAAGGACAAGTTCCGACAATACTTCTGGGGATGCCAGGCGCAGATGCGCTTTAGACAACAGATCTATTTTGGCAAATACAAACCTGGGACAATGTCGATGACAGAATATGCCTTGAATATGGCGCGTCAAGCAAAAACGTTACGACCGCCAATGACCGACGAGGAGTTGGTACAAACGTTCCGTGAGCACTTTGACGGTGACATCGCGCGAGAGCTGAGGCCGTCAATAGCGAAAACGGTCACCGACATGATAGACATGTTGGACACTTTGGAGAACGAGCGAGAGACTCGACGTTTGCGCGGGGAAGCGCGAAGAACCAGTGATAAGCCGACGAGTCGAGCGAATAATAGGGCGAGTCAGACAACCAACCGCAGCGACGAGACGAAGGATGGCGGACGCCAAAACAATTTTGCCAGACGCGACGCGACGAGAAATTCGCCGCAAACAAAGTCGACCAGCTGGCGAAAGGCTGAAACTCCGGATACGAGAAAGCGCGGTGGAGTCGACATAATCGAAGAACCCGACAGCGATGACAGTCAGGCGAAACCACGGGTGACTCGTTATACCCGGGATAGGAATAACAATCCGAGGAAGGAGACGGTCAGATCGGGATACCGACCTGACATGCGAACGACGAGGCCGGATGAACGCGGACAGAAGTTAGCGGCCATCACGGCGAAGGAGATGGAGAGAGAGACGGAGAACACGGTGGGGGAAACCGCCGAATCGGAGGAATCCGAAAAGGAATGCTGTCTCATACAGTACGAGGCGCCCAACCGAGCGCCGTCCGAAAAAAAGATCGACGACATCATCGATGAAATTGGCCGGAAACTCCTAGTGGCGGGTCAGGAGACCGTGGAGTGTGACGATGTCCCGATGATCGAACTGGAATACTGCGCGGGAAAAGTGAGAGCGGTGGTGGACACCGGATCGCAAATAACGGCAATGACCAGACAACTGCGCGAACAGTTGGAAAAATCAGGCGAGCCGATTAAGAGAGTGCCGACTAGGCTGTTCAAGCTGAAGGGAGCGTTCTCGAACGAAGGAGTCCCGATACGCGACCAAGTGCAGGTGGGATTTCGATACGAACGAAAGATATACGAACATCGGTATTATATCGTAGATGTGTTAGCATATGACGTGGTGTTGGGAATGGACTTCCATACTAAGTTCTGCATGAAGCTGGTGTGTCACCCGCGGACGGAAGTAAGATTCCTACGATCGGGAAGAAGCTACGAAGATGGATGCGTGGAAAAGGCGTATCGTTTGC
>NW_020227433.1:0-3259 GCF_003070985.1 Temnothorax curvispinosus
AAAAGGAAAAACTTTTTAACCATATTATATGCATTTATTTATCATGTAGCGCATTATACACAATACTATCCAAAGCGTAGGCTAATAATTCGCAATCAATAATCAAATTTTTATCATAAATGTCACGCAAGATTGTAACTGCGTTACATTTATCAGTGATACAATTTTGACGTAAAATTGTTACAAATTGTTTGAATTTTTCACTTACGCCGTGAACATTTTGACATAGTTGAAAATACACATTCTCGACGCAATGTTCTAGTTCGAACAGGAAGAGTACAGTTGACGGTTTCATGTACAAGCTGGTGCCGCACGACGTCAATTTTACAATATCTGCGTCACGTATTTTAACAAGCTCCAGATCTCGAAACGTTAGCGATGATGATGCCGATGACTGCACGAGTCGCTGTATATCTGCACGTTTTTCGATGAATGTCACCCACGTTGCATGTAGCAGAATTATCCGATTGCCTCGGTTATCGCCAATAAGTATATCCACAGAGGACATAAGTCCCGCGTTGATTCCAACATCCAAAAATTTATACGCTGTTGATGTCAAGGCAAATCTCCTTCCCAAAATACGTGGCGTGTAGCGGGGTTTATCAAAACTGAAAAAATACAATTATATGTTTATAAAAGTTTTTTTTTTGCACAAGTATATATGAAAATTATCGGTACTTACTCATTGTGCTGTTTCTCACACGTTTCGTCCTGAATTGGAACGTAGTAGTTCGCACCGTGAATGTTCATCGTATCTGGAGGCTGTTTGCGACGTACTCGAACCGTATCGAACTCTCGACTGCGCTCTAGAATCCTCGTAGACCATTTATACATACCCAAAACTGCAAATCTTGCAAAAATAGCGCCAATGTACGGCTGCTGCATGGTGACCGCCACCACAATCCACATATACGTTAAATGTGATATCTTTGTCAAGAACATTTGTGATAAGATCACCTCATCGGGCATCAAATATGATTTCTTTTCAAGAGCATACGTGTCTCGCGATGATTTCATCAAACACGTGCAAAACTGCAAATTTTGCAATTTTGCATAAGTCAATGGAGCGTTATTGTTTTCAAGAACATGTCGCGACGTGTCTCGCGATGATTTTATCGAACACGTGCAAAACTGCAAATTTTGCAATTTCGCATAAGTCAATGGAGCGTTATTGTTTTGAAGAACATGTCGCGACATGTCTCGCGATGATTTCATCGAACACATGCAAAACTGCAAATAGCGCCGATGTACGGCTGCTGCATTGATACAGATCAAATCACCAAAAGTCAATGGCGCGTTTTCGTGAACGTACGTGTCTCGCAATGATTTCATCGAACACGTGCAAAACTGCAAATTTTGCAAATAGCGCCAATGTACGGCTGCTGAGATGAAATTAGATATGATAAGCAAACGATGCATCATTAGTAGAATATAAAATGACGAATCTAGGGGATACGCTCAATAGTCGAGAACTGGAAGTCGTGAGTGCAACAAATGGCGTTAGCAAAAGGATCGTGCAATAACATGGAGCAGGAGTTGTTGGAGCAATCTACCCTGTTAAATTCGAGGGAAGACTTTGCCGCGTAGGAGCAACGATGTGACGAGTTTATCGAATCGTTGGAAGAACAAAGCCGAATTAAACGGCCACGATTATCAATCGATCAGTCATCGATCGGTCTCAAACAGTCATTGGTCGCTTGTATCGCAAGACTCGAAGGTTTGAAAGACTTGGTACGTCAACGTTTCGTACATGTGGGTGCGGGATACAGTGCGAGTGAGACAGGACTCAGATGGTGCGAGATAGATCCGGCTTTTGAAAGCCGTATATTGACTGGTGCGGTGATAAATTCCAAACACATCGACCCTCGTCAATTTCTCAAAAATGCGAGAGAAATTGTACTCGATCGTGTGCGGGACGTCATGCAACGACATGACAATGTAAAAATTAACACAGTGTTTAATGGTGAATTTGTTGCGGGTGACAAACGCGCAAATAAAAGTATCGCAACGAGAAACTATGAACTCTTTTGTGAGTCCGATTTGCACGAGTGGTACAAGCAACACGTCATCGAGCCTACCTTAGCAAAGCTGGAGGAATTCCAGGAACGTGATAGCGGATGGGCGTTGTCGCGTATACTCAATTTAATGGTAAATGTGAACAAATACAATCCATTGCACGCGGGGTGTTTTGTGGAAATACCGCAAGAAATTAAAAAGAAGAAGGCGGTGATAAACGTGCGATCAATGGACAATGCATGTTTCGCATGGTCAGTGGTGGCTGCTCTGTATCCAGTTGAGAAACACGCAGATCGGAAATCGTCGTATCCACATTACACGTCGGTGCTAGATCTTACGGACATTGAGTTTCCAATGACGTTAGATCAAATTAAAAAATTTGAAAATCACAACAACATCTCCATCAACGTGTACAGCATCGAGAAGAAAAACAAGGAACTTGCAATCCTACCAATACGGGTTACTGACCGAAAGATGAACAGACACGTAAATCTGCTGTACGTGCATAACGACAACGTGGGACATTTTGCGTGGATCAAGAACCTATCCCGCCTCCTGAGCTCGCAAATCAACCGACACCATGGTCAGAAATACTTTTGCGATCGGTAAGTACCTATAGTGTTCTTTTAATAATATATAGAATATTTTGTGTATAAAAAATTTATAATATTTGCGTTTATTTTTTGTTTGCAGATGTTTGCACTACTTCAGCTCCAACGAGAAATTGGCTGCCCACACCGTCGACTGTCAGGAGATGAATGACTGCGCGATCAAGTTACCGAGCGATAACGACAAGTGGTTGGCCTTTAAAAATCACAACAGGAAGGAACGAGTTCCGTTTGTCGTATACGCCGACCTGGAGTGTACCCTGGAGAAGATGCAAGCGGATCCGAAAACGTCCAGGTACACATATCAACATCATCGCGTGTTTAGCGTAGGGTACTACGTGCGTTGCTCGTACGACGAGTCGTTATCTATGTATCGGTTTCGTCGCGATAAGGATTGCGTCGCGTGGTTCGCCGAGGAGCTAAGACGTTTAGCTCACGACGTAAAAACTATATTGTCCACTAATATACCCATGGCAGATTTCACGCGAGACGAGTGGGAAAAGTTTAACAGCGCAACGCACTGTCACGTGTGCAAAGGACCGTTCGAGCCAGACGACGTGCGAGTACGCGACCATTGTCACCTGACCGGTCGATACAGAGGTCCCGCGCATTCGAATTGTAACTTAAATTATAAA
>NW_020227434.1:0-8151 GCF_003070985.1 Temnothorax curvispinosus
GGTCGCCGCGGACAACTGGCAAACCTTCGACAAAGCTATTTCTTACATTAATTAATTTATTTATATTTTATTTTAATTTTCTGAGTTCATTCTTATGGAACATGCATTTATTCGTGCGTTGAATTGAATTTATATTGCATAAAGGATCTCATAAAGCTTTTAATATTCATTTATGATCAATTTTAGTGATTCTGGGGAGTTTTAACAAGCAATTGTCCAAAAGTTTATAGTGTGATTCATGAAAATGGGGCTTAAGCTTGAAAAGGTGCCTTTAGGCAGTCATGTTCTCTAGGCTTGTGTCTACTACTTTAAGAACGCGTGCTTGTATCAGCTGAGTGATTGTTGTGACAGTTAAGGTGATCCTAAAGCCGTGATTCTAGCCGGTTTTTTTCTTAGCACTAATCTTTTAATTGGCTTTATAGAAATGCAAAATTCTTGTCTAGAATTAAAGTACGCATCAAAATCTAGGTCATGGTGGTCGAATTTATATCGAAAACGAAAAAAAATTAATATTTTTTGTTATACGTGACGACCACCACATATAAATTCGACCACCATGACCTAGATTTTGATGCGTACTTTAATTCTAGACAAGAATTTTGCATTTCTATAAAACCAATTAAAAGATTAGTGCTAAGAAAAAAACCGAAAAAAACCGGCTAGGATCACGGCTTTAGGATCACCTTAAGTTAAGGTGTGATTATTTATTCTTATATTGTTTTCAGGTGCTGTGCAATAGGGATGGAAATCGAAAAATTTATGCGGCTGGAATATAGCGGTGATTATACCGTCAGACGTGACACGAAGAATCAACACACGGGATTATCTGGAGATCACTCGTGCCACATTGGCCTATTGGAAACGAGCTCTGTTTACAGTGTGGAAGGGAGTGTAAAATAGGTTTCTCGATATTTATGATTACGCTGAAACATTAATGTGGCGGACTGAAGATGGAGATTTTTATTTTTGATATATAGACGTTAGCGGTGCAAATGTAGCATTAGCGATACGTACTCGCGAATAAACGATCGCCGTTATAGAGACTGATTCGATATCTATCGACATCTATAAACGTTGAAAAGACGCTAGCATTCCCGGCTGGGGAACTCGCGAATGAACGATCGCCGTTATCCGTCGTCCGAGGAATCGGACGACGAACCGCGCTGTTGCGAGCCCATGCCTAAGTTTTCGTCTGTTTCGGACGACAAATCGGCGAGAGTCGAAGCACCGTTGTCGTCAAGCGCGTGCGCGTCGGTGGTGAAAGAGGACGCGCGATGGAATCTGGCTACCCATCATCTGCGAAGGGAAATCGGAGCGCGAACTAATCGCGAACGAGAATGGATAGAGACGACGGTGGCAAACTCTGTTAGGGCGAGCGATTATACGCGTTGCCTGCCGCTCGAGTATTATCTTTATTACGAGACGGTGTACGGAGGTTTCGACCGAGTGAAATTAGGGTAAACCCTTCTGGATGCGATGCTGAAAGAGTGCGACGAGTAGCTCGCCGCGGACGTCCGCGACGCGGACGGGTACCGCGCGTGGAGACGGCGATGCGACGAGTGTCTCCGGCTCCTACGGGAGGAGTGTCGAGTCAAACGCTCCGGGAAGCGAGGAAACACGGGAGTTGTGACCGCTCTGGTGGCTCTAATAGCGCGATTGGAAGGTTCGAGGGAGGATCTGCGTCGACGATTCGAACGCGCCGCAGGTGCCGGCTTGAACGGAGGGGGCGGCGGTAGCAGCAGCGGCAAAGGTTTCTCGTGGATCGAGATCGACGCGGCGTTCCAACGTCGCGTGCTGACCGGCGCCGTGACGAACTCGACGTACATCGAGCCTGCGCAATTTCTCGACGATGCGAAGGGCACCGTGCTTGAAAAGGTGCGGGATAATATGACCGAACACGGGTGTCTGAAAGTCAACGCCATATTCAATGGGGAATTCGTAGCGGACGTTAAGACCGATGTGAAGAGTATCGCTACGCGAAACGAACAGCTCCTCCCGGGGTCCGATCTGGGCGAGTGGTACGATAGGCACGTGCGCGACGCGATTCTAACGCGGTTGGACGAATTTCAAGAACGCGACAGCGGATGGGCGTTGTCGCGAATACTGAACCTAATCGTGAACGTGAACAAGTGTAATCCCATGCGCGTGAGATGTTGGATGAAATTACCGCTAGGTATAAGACGTAAACAGGCGGTGGTCAACGTGCGATCAGAGAACAACGCGTGTTTCGCGCGCGCGGTGGTCGCAGCTCTGTATCCCGCCAAGCACAACGCGGAACGATGCGGCTCGTATCCCGATTACGCGACGGTGTTGAATCTCGACGAGATCGATTTTCCCATAAATCTGAAAAAGATCGGAAAATTTGAACGTCAGAACGACGTATCGATCAACGTGTTTGCAACTCGGGAAGGAATTGAAAAGAAAGCTAAGTTCGGTCGGGGCGCCGACAACGCGATCGTGCCTCTGCGGTTAACCGACGATAAGAGGGACAGGCACGTAAATCTGCTGTATCTGCGCGATACGCTGCGCGACGTCAACAGGGGCCATTTCGCCTGGATAAAGAATCTGTCGCGATTGGTGAATTCGCAATTGACCGCAAAACGGTGCGCGAAGCACGTTTGCGATCGGTAGGTAAAAGAAATGAAATAAAAAACATGAGGCATAAGGAAAATACGAGGTGTTATTTTTTATATACGCATAGTAATCGCTCGCACGTTATTTCGCAGATGTCTACATTATTTCTATACGCGCGATAAGTTGGCCGCCCACAGCGTCGACTGCGGCCGAATGAACGACTGCGCCATCGTTCTCCTGAACGAGAACAATAAGTGGCTGTCGTTCGACAATCACGACAGAAAGGAGCGACTTCCCTTCGTGGTGTACGCGAATCTGAAGTGTCTTCTCGAACAACGGGAGAGGGAAAACGTCGAGGGGGGCCCGAGAACAGAAAGATACGCTTATCAGCGTCACGTACCGTTCAGCCTGGGCTACTATCAGTGCTGCACCTACGACGATACCGCGTCCGCGTACAGATATCGTCGCGGCGAGGATTGCGTTTCGTGGTTCGTGAACGAGCTTCGCGTTCTCGCGCGTCGCGTTAAGAATAAATTTTCCACCAATATAGCGACGGTGGAGCTTACGGAGGACGAGAAAAGCGAATTTCGGCTCGCGACTCATTGTCACGTGTGCGGGAAATCGTTCCAACCGGAGGACAAGCGCGTGCGGGATCACTGTCACCTAACCGGACGCTACAGAGGTCCGGCCCATTCTCGTTGCAATCTGAATTACAGAAACGTTTACGTGATTCCCGTGTTCTTTCACAATCTGTCGGGTTACGACGCGCACTTTGTCGTCGAGAAAATTGCGAACGATTTCGAGGGCGGGATCGATCTGCTGCCGCTCATGAAGAAAAGTTACATATTTTTCTCGAAGATCGTTAAGGAAACGCAGACGGACGGGGGATGGAATCGGTACGTAAAGCTTCGACTCGTGGACTTGTATAAATTTTTAACGGCGAGTATCGAAACCCTGGCGTCCTATCTGAACAAGGACAAGCTGAAAATAACGCGTCGAACGCCCATTATAATAAATTCTAAGTTAATTAACGTGCACGCGAAGTTCCATTTTTCAGAAGGATCCTTTGACAACAATAATGTATAATAAATTAAAGTTAAGGATAACGGAACATGGAATGCTGCATAGAATATTTATTCGAATGTACACATAGCAAATGAATGAGTCAAACAAAGGGGCTTTTGTTCATGAAGCACCTGTCCAACGAGACAAAAGGCCAGGAACGCGGAAGTCAAACAGCGTCACATGTGGGAAGCAGGTGTAAGCCACATCTGGGCCCAAAAGTAGGCGGAGCCACACCAAAGTGGGGATGCAACCGGAGGCCTGGAGCCGGAGCAGAACCCCAAGATCGGGGAATTCTTCGTCGGAGCCTCGTAGAGAACAGTCGATTTGGTTTGATAAAGCGATAGAAACTTAGACTCTTGGCGTTGAACATCCCGCGGTAGTCGCGTTACCACTTTGAAACATTGTCACGAACACTTGTATCTGAAAATAGAATAAAATAGATTATGTTTTATTATCTCAAAGAAATCAGAGTACTTGAATTAATTCGTGTGAGATAAACTTACCTAAAAGCAATACCTACCTGATCCTGATACTTACCTGTCGGCGATCCGATATCCGTACGGGAAGATCCAAAGGCGTTCCAGCGAAGGTCCAGGGCGAAGTCGGCGGTGCACAGCTGCAGTCCAGAGACGGTCCGAGGTGCTTGGTCCAGCGGCGATCCTAGATCCGGCAGCGAAGGGCGACCTGAAACAGAAAAAGGAAAAAGGAATCAGCGGGGCGTAATTAAGGTTGGAAAATTCAATATATCCGAAATAATCCTTTCTCGGTTTGTTGGGTAAAAATCGAGTGGCGACCGTGTCGGAGACACACCTTTTGAACATAAGGGGGGTATCACTCCTCGGCCCGGTTACAACCTACCCCCGTATTTATATACGTACATTATATGCTACCGAGTGCGCAAAAATGGCCGGTCGCGGGAGCGCGATAATGCCGAGCGCGTAATAATGGCCGGTCGCGGGAACACGATACCTCTTAACGGGATAAAAAGAGAGAGAAAACGAGAGCGCGAGGCGGGTATGACATAACGAGTGAGCGATGCGGGAGCGAACGAGAACGCGAGGCGGGTACGCGATAACGAACGCTGACGCCGACGCCAAAGCGGATACGAGCGATAACGTTTAGCGCGTGATTAAGCGAGATCGGGGCGTCGAGCAAGAACGCGGTATCGGTGGAGGGAACGTTGGATGTGATTATTAATTGCCACACACACATATTTATTATTTGTTATATATATAATATTTATTATTTGTTTTATACATACTCGGTAGCTTATAATATTATATTTATTGTATTATATTTACTATACTATATACTACATTATATTTACTACTTTATGTAGTATATAATTATTTGAGTATTGTTATACTACGTTATAATCAATATTTATTTTAATTATATATTTTACTCATTTATTGTTACAACTTTTTACTTATTAGATAAGGAGGCCTACACTTGGGGGACGTCACCGTCAACATCTATAATATTAAAGCCAATATTTCCTCGGCCGCTCTCTTCCTCGTCATCATTTTCATCGCCGTCCTTATTATCGCAATCGTCGTGGTCAAAGCGCGCAGCATCGCGGTTAATGCTTCTAATTCTTGCGGCATACAACCGGATGTGGTTGCGCGCTTTTCGCAACAGGGAGACAATAAGTCCTCTGCGTTAAAAATATATTATTAATAAATATTATCAATAAATAAACAGCGTTATTTAAGAAAAATATAATTTAACGTTTGTACACTTACAATCGATCCTGCATATGTGCGTCCTCATCGACGCAAATTGTCAAATGAAGACAAGGCGGCGCTCTTTGCACGATGTTGAAGAGTCGATCCTGCAACTGCAGGATCGCTTGGTGGAACTCGTCCGTAGCCGTAGCTACGTGAGTTACGTGAGTTTGCATTTCGTCACATATCGCGCAAAGTTTGTTTACTTTATCCATTATATGTTTCAGTAGTATACAATAGTTCGCGTAAAAAATACAGTTAAATTACACCCAAGTCTAGCCGCGAGCTCTTTCTCTTTATATACCGAAAAAATGCAACAAAGAGGAGGATGTTGCGGTTAAAAATATACTAAAAATAGCATTTTTTGCGTCGAGGAAAAAATGCATCGAGGAAAATAATGCATTTTTTATCAAACCGACTCATCCACCGGAATCGTCGACGCAATTTTTTTCATCCGAGACCCCCCGCTCTAGCCACGACTTCTTTATATCGAAAAAAATGCAACAAAAGGAGGATATTGTGGTACAAATATAATAATAATAATATTTTTTACATCCAGGAAACAATGTATTTTATCACACCGATTCATCCGCTGGAATCTTCGACGCATTTCTTTTCCCACCCGAGACCCCACCGCCGCACCTATCCGCGCCGAGAAAGCGCGACAAAGGGAGGATATCGCGGTAAAATAAAAAAAATGTAACAAGAACAGCGTTTTTGCGTCGAAGAAAAATACATTGTTACGTCCCGATAGATCGCGGCCGCGAAGGGGGGCGGTACTCGGATCGCTTATACGGGACTAGTCGCTTTTTGGGTTATCAAGCCAAGGGGCTCTATCCGGGGATACCTGCGACCGAGGTGATTCGCTATCCAGACGCTCGTCACCAAATCGTTTGCCCGATCCGCACCCTTACTGGGAGATTTAGATTCGGTAATTTTTCACCGTACCGTTGATTCAGAGGATTCGTCAGAAATCGTTCAAACGGTTCTTCTACTCTAGTGCATGCGTAACATTCGAAAGCGGGCCGACAGTCGGCTAGAACCTTACTGCACTCGCTACACGTGGGGAACTCTATTCGCGGCCCGTATTGCACGAAATGCCTGAGAACGCCTTCGAAATCTTGCCGGAAGGGCTGGTATTGGCCGAGCTGGCAATCCTCACAAATAATGACCCCCGTAGTTTTATTTTGGCAAAACAACGACCAGACACAGATTCCCGTCATTAACCATGCTCTGATAGGGCTAGGGGGTGAAACTACCTCCGGAGGCTGCCTATTTACTGGATGTCCGGAACACATGAACAATGGGGTGCTAAACTCTAGTTTGGGAAATGGCAATTATCGTAGATTCGCGTTCCAAATATTGGTCTCCTCCCTCGTGTTCCACCAAACGTTTTACGTTAGAGAATATTTCACAGCACGTGGTACACGTGGAGGGGCTCTGGATTTCTCCGATCACGACGTCGCACGAATCGCACTCTTCGACTTTGTATCGGTAACCGATATGCATATAATGGCGGACTAAGCAGTCGTACTGGCGGCGTTGTGGGCCCGTTAGGTCTCGGAAACACTCTTCACAGAGGTAGTGTTTGCTATCACGATTTTGATGGCAGATGGTAAAGACACACACGGCGCGCGATAACCAATTCCACCGCGCAATTCTAGAGGCCAATGGGGTTAGTCGGCGCGCGGGGCGTCGCGTGCGCGGCTCGCTCATGCCGTTTGCTTAGCGCCTAGGGGCGTCGTCACTTACCTTTAGTCAAGTTCCAATGGGTGATCCGCGGTGCCCCAGTGTTATGGTGGTGAGGCGTCGAACCACAGGTGTAGAATCTCGGCGCGGCGCTGGATCAGGCGGATCCGGCGGGGGTCGTCCTTTTTGATTGAAGCGATGAATTCCCAAGATGGAACTGGTGGTGGGTTGTCGGAATCTCTCCCCGGTGTGAAGGTGATCGGGGTTAGCCGATAGTTTTGGGCCTCCCGGAATGCTTGGTAATCTGCTCGAGACTCGGCCTTGTCCAGTGGAACGTAGATGTATTGTATACTTTTAATGTTAATTTTGCGCACTGAAGTTACGTTTTCGAGTTTTGGTCTCGCATCCGCCTTGCACGCGGAACACGCGACGAAGTACTTTTCGTATTCAGGGTCGGGCGCGTAATCGGAAAGGACTCCTAACAATGGATTCGGAGGGGTCCCGAACAAAAGGCGGTTGAGCCTGCGGGTGCGTACCTTGAGTCCGCTTCGTCGCGTCTTGGGCATTTGTTAACTACTGATTGAGGTTAAAAGACAAATTCGCTTCGGTTGACTCTCCTTGCTCGTGGCGAGAAAGCGTGCTGCTCGTACAGCACTGCCCTTCTCCAGACACCCACGGACGGTAGCGTGCCGCTCGTACGGCACTGCCTCGTACGCAGATGTGGCACAAGGGGAGGACCGGTGATTCGGATGCCTTATTGCAATTACTAGAATACCCACAGGCGGAGACGTGCCGCTCGTACGGCACGGGGCTCGTGTGTGGATGTAGTGTAAGTGGGATCAGTGGAGGGTGTGCGAAAAGGTGTAAGAATTTGTAGAGTAAGATATTGTATAAAAATGATTGTATATTACGATAATTCTACATAGGACATATGATTACAAAAGTAACAAGATTACAATCAGGAATGTATATATATTTATATAATTGTCGAGTGGGACGAACGTATGGCGTATTTTTATATGACGCGTAATTCTATATGTAGTGAAAGAACTGAAGGCTCTGGGTCCGGTAACGCACGTGGAGATAGGAAGATTCT
>NW_020227434.1:8251-10715 GCF_003070985.1 Temnothorax curvispinosus
CCTTATATTCCTGTTTTCCCGATGGCGGGGGTGGGCGAGTGGAAGGGTTGACTGAGTGGAAGGGTTGAGTTGCGTCATCGGCTCCGCTTTCGATTTCTCTCCTTATATGGTCATGGCCTGAGTTTTTTTTCTTTTGTTGCCTGAGTGGAAGGGTTGAGTTGCGTCATCGGCTCCGCTTTTGATTTCTCTCCTTATATGGTCATGTCTTGAGTTTTCAGGAAGGGTCTGGGAGGGTTTAGGTTTGCGTTACTTGAAGGAAACGTTTGCGGGGAAATCCCTATGGCTAAACCCTTGTGGGCATTGCGACTTATTCGTTGTGTATACATTATTGGAATAGGCCAAGCCTATTGCGTATATCGTGACTTATCTTCTATATTTATATGCTAGTGGGTAGGTTAGGCCTATCGCGCAGGTCGTGACTTATCGCTAGTGTGGTAACTTATTTGGTGGTAATTCTACTGTCGGTAAGTCATGCTAGTGAGTGAGGTAACTTATTCAGTGGTAATCCTACTGTCGGTATTCGGTGGTAATCCTACTGTCGGTAAGTCATGCTAGTAAGTATGGTAACTTGTTCGGTGGTAATCCTACTGTCGGTAAGTCATGCTAGTAAGTTATGGTAACTTGTTCGGTGGTAATCCTACTGTCGGTAAGTCATGCTAGTAAGTTATGGTAACTTATTCGATGGTAATCCTACTATCGGTAAGTCGTTGTTCTTATGAGTAAGGTCTGACTAAAGTCTTCCTACAATCCTAAAAAGATTTCAAATTTTCCGGGCGTATGAGAGTGTGGACGTAACAATGCACACAATGATCACAAAAGCAGGCTTTGTCATCGTTGCCACCGTCTGTGACCAAGGTTCACCCAATGTAGCCGCAATTAAAGAATTATTGTTACGGACGGATATGAAACAAAACTTTGAAAAAAAAGCAAGGTAAATTATTATACAATAATTTTTTTGTAATAGTATAGCAGATACGTGCTTAATACATGATGTGCTAACAAAATTAATTGTTGTTATTAACAGCTCAAACTTTTGAAGTAGGAAACGTTGAGGTTGTTCCGTTATTCGATCCTCCGCACCTTATTAAAGGTATAAGGAACAACCTTTTGACAAAGGATCTCACGATAAACTGTGACGAAAAAGAAAAACGAATAACATTGTGGGATGTGATTAAAACAGCGTGCATAATGGAGAAGAAGCTGAATACGATACGTCCACAATTAAAGAAGATAACGAAAGAACATATTGAGGAGGATAAAATTAAGAAAATGCGTGTAAAACCTGCCACGCAAGTACTGGAACGGTTGCAAGTTGTATTGAGACGTTTACAAGATTTAAATGTAAGTATTGTAATAATTACACAGAGAAAAGATACATCACTTTAATATAAAAATGTTTTGTATTATTCATATTTGCTGTTACAAGTATCGTGGAAATGAAGGACAGCTGAAGATAGATACTGAAGAAGGAATTACCACAGCAGAAACAGTGCTTCTTTTTAATGATCTGTTCGATTCAGTGAACGGTAGTGAAGTGAGTGAGAATGATCTACGTTCCCCAGTGACAGAAGACAGTGCCCATCACGCATTCTGGACGGACGCAAAAAATCGACTTCGGAAAATGTGCTACGTACATAAGGTAACACGCAAAAGTATATCAGTGCCATCTTTGAAAAATTGGTCGTTTACTATCGACGGGTTTGAAAAAATGTGGAAAATAGTACATTTAGAGTTCGGTTTTCAAATTCTAACAACGCGGTATTGTAATCAAGATCTGATTGAAAATTTTTTTGGATAGATTAGAAGTCATGCGGTTCGTAATATTAATCCAACACCTCGACAATTTCAAGATTCATTCATAACTTTACTATTAAGCAACATGAAATCAGTGTCAATTATTCACGATAATTGTGAAACCGCGAAAGTCTTTCATGTTGTTTTTCTTAGAAAAATGTTTAAAGGGAGATCTTGTAAATGCTGAGGTGTATGATGTTGTTCGCAACAACAGTGATGATGACGAACCGCATGAAATGTTTAATGATATAGTTGTTTGCGAAGAATCTAGTTTAGCATATTTCTCGGAACATTTAAATGAAATTATTGTTGCCATAACAACAAAATTGAACGATTGCGAAGAATGTTATGAGAGTTTAAGAAATAGTGAATTTCCAATTGTTGCGAAACAAATAGTATGTAGGATAAATAAATTGTTAGAGACGCGATCCTATCAGCGAAACATTCTCAAGATACTGTTAGAACATTTTGAAAATTAGAACATTAACGTAGACTGGCATGAGTACATGGAACATCATAATAATATTTTTAAAACAATAGTACGTGTGATTGTTGTAAATATTTTAACATGGTGGTGCAAGCAAAAGAACAGAATTTAATACATAGTGCAAATGACGATTTTAATAACTTACTTCATGTTGAGAACATTAAAAAAATCAGAAAAGAGCGT
>NW_020227435.1:0-7602 GCF_003070985.1 Temnothorax curvispinosus
GTGAAAATGTTTGGTTGGTTATTTTCCATTTTCTTTTTGATTTCTTCCAGATTCAAGCTTAATTTTATTAATTCTGTCGGATCTTTGATTATTGGTTCCAAATTTATTTCCTTATCGGATTCTATTCTATTGCTTATTGTTATGCTTTTTTCTATTGTGTCTGTTACATTAAATTCAGGTAAATACATTTTTACATTTTTATTATACACTCGGTTTTTGGTCTCTAAATATATATCTGGTGTAGTTAATTTACAACTGTTGCGTAATGTGACTTTTCCGGTTTTCTCTAGTTTTACTTTATTTTCTGGCAATTCTTTGCATTGAATTATTATGTCGGTTGTTTTTGGAGTGGAAAATAACCATGTCTGGGGTTCTGATACTGCAATCCAGAGTGTTACATTTGAGATTATGTGACGCTGTTTTCGGTTTTCTATATATCTCGACGTTTTTACGAAGAGTTGTATTTCAGTCGGCGCATTCGCAGTTATAAAATAGACAGGGAGATTTTGAGCGGAAGTGAATTTGGTATTATCTCGCGTACATTCATTTAAATCGCTTTCTTTTAAAATTATATAATTGTGATTTTCTCGATTTATTCCTAGTAGGGTATGAGAGGGTTCTAGGAGTGTGAAAACATTATGGTCATTGTGTATCGGTACAGGAGTGATTTTTATAATTTCGTATGTTGGGTACGCTATCAATGGGAATACGAGAATAGTATATATGTTCGAGTTATCATAATACGCGTTTACATTTAGATATTTTTGGATAGAATTCCAGTTTTCGGCTTGTATTTTGAATGGAAAATTCAATCTCCTGTCTATGTGTGAGGTCGCTTCTCTTAGTTCTATGATTATTTTTTCGATCGGGAGCACGCGCGTTAATAAAATATTGTGATTTGCGTGAGTCAGATAGTCTGTAATGTCGTTTATGTCTGTCGTGAGGTCATTCAAAATAGCGTTTAATACTAATAGTTGTTCGTCTAGTCCCTCTCTGTACATAAGCTGTTCTTCTAGTTTTCTTGTAACGTTAGCCATTAAATTTTCGTTATATGACAGTGTTTGTTCTAGTTTCTCAATATGACCTATTGTAGCATTAATGATTTTCAATTGATTTTTTGCCGCGTGTTGCAATGTTTGTTGTTGATTATTTAGCAACTGTATTTGCTCATTTATGATTTTTGCGTCTTCAGCGTCCATGGTGCCAAATAACGTTTTACTTATTTGGCCTACAGCGTCGATCAGGCCTCGTTTACTTAAGGGTGATCGGTAAATGGTTTGTAGTTGCTCTAGGTTGCGTGTCATTTTACTATTTTCTCGCCTAATAGTTTGGAGCGTGATTTGGCATGTGTTTTTAGTGCTTCTGATGGCATGGTTGCAGATTTCTTCGATGCGTGCTAGGTTTTCCTGAAGTTGTTGATATCTTATGTTTAATGCTGTTACGTCTATGCGTATTGCCATTTTCCATGTTGCTTTCGTTTGCTGGAGTTGTCCGATTTTCTCGTAATATATGCCGGGTTCGGCAGTGAACGCTGTCATCTCGTATGGTAACGGCTCTGACGTCATTTCCCTTGCAAGGTGTAGGGTGATAGCTAGCCTGTAATATGAATATGTTCCTGGGGGTATTCTATTTATCTTTTATTTTATGCTGACTTTATCTGTCAGCAAATGTCATTTCTTTTGAGTAGCGCATTTTTGCGTTAGTCTACTGCTAGCCTCCAAGCTGTTCTTTACGGTTAGTGTGCTTTGAGTGCCAAAAAAAGGAAAAATGCGTTGCTTTAGATGTAACCGATTTTTCGCGCCATCCACGTGTGATGCGTGTTTGCGCACCTACTGGTTGCGGGTGGCTCGAGCTCCCCGCGCCCAGGTTGCAGAGCCTGAATCGCCTGACTCGCCGCCTCCCTCGTACGAGGAGGCAGTTCGGGCTGATATCCTCCCCCTGAGGATTACCGTGGATGTGGCCACAGGGGGGAGAGAAATCTCCGTCGTGCGACGTGGTGACCTTTAGGTGAGTACTGTTAGTTTTCTTCTCTTTTCTTTTTCCCCCCTTTTTTTGCCTTTTTTTTTTTTTGCTTTTGCTTTAATGTGAGTGCTTTTTTATTCCTCTACTAACGCTTTCAATCGGTTCGCGTGAACGCGTAGCGTCTTTCGTTTAATTTTAATCGTGTAATTTACATTGTCGTGTTTTTCTAAAATAATATATGGTCCCACCCATTGCGAGTCAAGCTTCTTTGAGCGGCCTCGTCGTATCGTTTCGTCATAAAGTAGTACTTTATCGCCTACTTTGAAGGTTGCCTTCTTGCTTTTTTTATCAAATTGTAGTTTCGATTTCGCTTTTTCGTCCTTCGTATTTTCTCTCGCGATTTGATTCGCTGCGCGGATTCGCTCTCGTAGTTCTTTTGCGTAATCCTCGTATGAGTATGTTAATTTCGGCGGTTTTGTTAGGGCCGTCGGTAGGTCAGGTCGGTGCCCGTAGACCAATTCGAAAGGCGTGAAGCCTGTAGTAGAGTGTGGTGTCGTATTGTATGTAAACATCGCATAAGGAAGCCATTCGTCCCAGTCAGTTTGATCTTGATTTATATAATGTCTCAAGTATTCGGCGAGAGTACGATGCGATCTCTCTAGTGCCCCATTACTCTCAGGGTGATACGCTGTTGTTTGAATCTTCTCGATTTTCAATAATTTGCACGTATTTTTGAACATTTCGCTTGTAAAGTTCGTGCCCTGATCCGTGAGAATTTTCTCCGGAATTCCGTGTTCTAACACGATTTTTGTTACGAATTCTTTGGCGATGGTTCTGGCTTCCTGATTTTCGATCGGTATCGCCTTACTAAATTTCGTTAAATTATCCTGAAACGTCAGAATATATTTATTTCCTTGATTTGTAACTGTTAACGGACCGACAATGTCAAGAGCGCATTTTTCAAACGGTCGTTCTGGCGTGTCCGTGATGACCATTGGCATCTTCGTTTTTCTGCTTAATTTATTTTTTTGGCAGTATTCGCATCTGCCGATGTAAGTCTCGACATCCTTTGTTATACCTTTCCAATCGTGTTGCAATCGGATTCGGTCTAAAGTGCGTGTGACTCCTTGGTGCCCTCCGATAGGCGAGTCGTGATACTCGTATAGTATCTGTTTCTTTTCCTCCTCCGAGTATTCTCGGGGCGCATCTTCTTCTTCTTGCTGTATCGTATGCACAGCTGACGCCTCTGTTATCGGGTTACGGCTCAATGCGTCGGCGTTTAGGTTGCTCTTCCCTGCCTTGTGTATGATTTCGTAATCATACTCCTCTAATTTAAACCTCCATCTAATTAATCTTGAACCGGGGTCGGTAACATTGAATAACCAGATCAATGGTTTGTGATCGGTTATTATTTTAAATCTAACGCCATAAAGATAGGGGCGAAAATGCTTGACTGCCCACACGATGGCTAGCAGTTCTTTCTCCGTCGTATTATAATTCTGTTCCGCTTTGCATAATACGCGGCTGGCGTACGCTATCGGTCGGTCTTGGCCGACTACTCCCTGTGAGAGGATAGCTCCTATTGCGAAATCTGACGCGTCTGTCGTCACTATAAATTCTTTATTGAAGTCGGGATAATTTAACACCGGCGCGGTTGTTAATTTTTCCTTTAATAATTCAAACGCGTTTTGCTGCTCTATTGACCAAATAAATTTTTCTCTTTTCCTAGTGAGCTTGATCAGTGGCTTGGCTAGTTTCGAAAAATTTTCGATGAATTTTCGGTAGTACCCGGCTAGGCCTATGAACGACTGAATGTCTTTCAGTTTTTTAGGAGTCGGAAACTCCTTGACAGCTATTAGTTTCGACGGGTCCGGTGAGATTCCTTTTTCCGAAATCACGTGACCCAGGTACACGACTTCCTTTCGTAGGAACGCGCATTTACTCGGTTTTAACTTTAGATTGTATTTTCGGAGCCTGAGTAGCACGGCTATTATTCTTCTGATATGTTCCGTTAGCGTCGCCCCGTATATGACGATGTCGTCGATATACACGAAACATCTCAGCCCTAGCAGGCCGGCCAGCACCGCGTACATTAGCCGCTGAAATGCTGCCGGTGCGTTTTTCAGACCAAAAGGCATGCGATTAAATTCAAAGTGCCCATCCGGAGTGGAGAAGGCTGTTTTGCCTTTGTGGTCTTTATGCATGGGGATTTGGTGATACCCCGAGGCCAAATCTAAAACGGTAAAATATTTCGCGTTACCTAATTGGTCTAATATGTCGGTTATGTTTGGCATGGGGAAAGAATCTCCCATGGTGAGATCATTCATTTTCTGAAAATCAATAACCACGCGAAATTGCACTTTTCCGGATGCGTCCGGTTTTTTAAGAACGACTATTATCGGTGCGTTCCAGTGACTCGTGCTCGGGCTGATTATGCCGTCTTCGAGCATCTTTTCTATTTGCTTTTTCACTTCGGCCTTATGCTTCTCGGGTAACCGATATGGTTTCACATTCACGGGCGCGCTACCTGGCCGGATGTTTATCTCGTGCTCTATTGCGGTAGTCGCGCTTAAATGGTCGCCGTCTATATAGAACACATCAAAGTAATCATCGCAAATTTGTTCTACGGCTGCTCGCTCTTCGGCGTTCAAGTGATCGAGCTGTACTTGCTCGCGTACTTTCTTTTGTCGTTCGGCGATGGTCTCGCGCTCGTCGCTCGAGCGTAACGAGAGAATGTCCGCGGTGTCGGGCGGCGGCAGGTCTTCTAAAGTTACATGTGGAGTGAGTATCTCCACGGGCTTGTCCGTCACATTCAATACGCTAATCGGACATTTAAATTCGACGGGCTGCACCAGGCAATGCCCGATAAAGACCCCTGGGGCGGGTTCGCCGCTCCGCACAATGCCGACACGATTATGATCGGTGACGGCTTCCACGATTGTTTCGCTATGTGGCGGAAGTTTTACCTTGCAAAAAGGTCGGAGCTTAAAGGAAGCTGAGCCGATTTTTAATCGCTTTTTCGAATTTGAAATATCTGCTTTGTGTTTTGAGAGGAAGTCGTTTCCTAAAATGCCTTCGTACTCAATGGGAAAATTGTCTTTCACCACGTACATCGTGTGGCGAATTTTTTTATCTCCGAGATCCACAGTGGCTTTTATCTTCCCTATCGTGTGAATCTGGTGTCCGGTTACGCCGACTAGCGCTAACCGTTCTTCCTTCACCATCGCTTTCGCTTTCAAATTTCCCACTTTTATTAACGTGAGTGTTGCGCCTGAATCTAATAACAGGTCCATTTCTCCTTTCTCTGCCTCCTGTACGGGCAGCGTCACTAAGTCTAGCGGGCCTTCCTCGTGCTTCTTGCTTATCTGTGCAACACGATATGTCTCGGCGGCGCGCGCCTTATTCCTTTTAGGCTTCTCATCCTCCTCGCTGCTGCTGCGAGAGGATGTTTCCTCGCTAGATTCTTGTGTCCTTGTCTTTCTGACAGTACTCACGGGCGTTTTCTTAACTGCTTCCGTTTTCGTTCGGCGCGGTCGCTCGGGTTTTGGTCGCCCGTTTAACGACCAGCATTCGTCGCGCTTATGCCCTGCCTTTTTACAATATGAACACTCTATCGTGTTAATGCCGCTAGGCTTCTCGGGTTTCGGCAACGCGTATCTGTTTGCTTGTCGGCCCGTACGGCAATCTCGCGCGTAATGACCGTTCTTTCCGCACTTGTGACATTGTCCTACGGTATTTCCCGCGCCTCGCGTATTTGCGGCGGGGTATTTATTTTTTGCCGTTGCTTGCGCGCTCCGCGGGGAGGGGCCTCTAACCTTTTCCTCCGCGCTGGCGCCGGTTATTGCTTCTTGCAAACTTGCGTATCGCTGCGCTCTTACTAACAGCTTTATATCGTCGTGCAATCCGATCTGAAAATTATGCAGCGCTTGAGTTTTTATGTTTTCAAGGATGGCCTTCTGCTGTTCCTGCGTGTGGCCTTTACCCTCTTCCATTGCTTCATACAATTCGCGCGCTAATTTCTCGACGCGCCTACCGAATTCTTGTGCGCTTTCGCCGGGCTTTTGCGCTAGCGAATTAAATTCCAGCTGCAAGTGCGTCGTGCAGCGTTTTCCTAAATATTCTGTCTCGAGTTCGCGCTTTAATTGATCAAAATCGCGGATATCGCGCGTGTCGAAATCTGTCATAGCCTTCCCTTTAAATTTCGTACAAAGAATAGCTTCGAGTAGCATTGACTCGTTGGTCGGCTGTATATTTTTCATAGCATACGTGCTAGCGTTTATGAACTCTCGGACGCGTTCTCGCGTATCTCCATTGATCTCGGGTATCATTGCTCGCGCTTCTTTAAGGCTGAGGTACCCGGTAACTAGACCCGGTTGGTTCCGGACGTCGCTACGCGTTCGTCCGTATGTGATATCCAGCGGGCCCTGGCTGTGTACGCGACGGTCTCGCGTGTCGGAATCGTATGTGGCGGATTCCATCCGGCCTACGCGATTCTGCAATTCGCGAAAAGCGCGAAGGAGTTCGGCTGATCGGTCGAATTCCGTAGCCTCGATGCGGTCCATGCGTTCTTGCATGTCGCGTATTAGATTAATTAAATCAGTAATTACGGCGTCCGGGGCTCTCAACTCGGATCGCGTCGGCTCTGGGGCCTGAGATCGCCTGGCGGGCGGTCCGTTTTGCGCCGTTTCGGTGACGGCTTGTTCGGACACTCTAGATGGGTCCGGATTTTCCTCGCGGTTCTCTCGGCTTGGAGTCGCGTTTCTCGTCTGACTCATTTTGAGAGCTTTAGGCGTATAGTCCTCCTCGTTAGGGTCAAATACGTCGGTGTCGTATGAGGTGAGGGAAAATTCTCCTCGTTGTGACACGTGGCTCGGCGTGACGTCGGAGACGTCTGTCAGTGAGTCTGTCGGAGTCGGTCGCTCTGTATTATTATCGCGGTGTTCGCGTTCGCCTGTTACGCTTACGTCTGCTTCGTCGAACGGAAACTCGCGTTCTATGACAACGTTCGGAGATAGTACGGGCGTCTCTTCCTCGGCAAAACGCGAATCTAAATTTTGTCGAGCTCGGTCTAATCCGTCTTGCTCAGCGGGCCGGTCTAACCCTTCGCTTTCAGCGGGCCGGTTCACCCCTTCGCTTTCAGCAGGCCGGTTTAACCCTTCGCTTTCGGATCGCGTCGCACTCACCGGGTTAGCTAGATTACGCGAAGCGCGGTGCGCGGACTCGCTATGGACGGACGACGCTTGTCGGACGGGCGTTTGTCGGTTCGGGTCGTCCGACATCTACTTAGCGCTCGGGGATATAATAATTTTCGCACTTACAATATCGCCACGAATCGCATGTTGCTGTCCGTCTGCATCGCCTGGTCGTCGGGCCGCTTTGCTGCTTGGCTGCGTCCCTGTTGTCGCTGCGTCCCTGCCGCGCTGCTATGTTGCTTCGCTGTGTCCCTGCGTCGTCGCTCGGGCCGGTGATGCCGTGCGGTAGGTCGTGGCCGTCTCCGGTGTCACTTCTGCACTCGCGGCTGCTACCGTCTTTTTCGCTCGTGTCTTAGCTGGCTTTTCCTCTCCGGGATATGTTGCCGCCGTTCACTAATGTGCTCGTTTTGTTTCAGGCGTGTGAATGAGCTCAGAAGTCCGGTCCTCT
>NW_020227436.1:0-6451 GCF_003070985.1 Temnothorax curvispinosus
ATTACGGTGCAAAATGACTGACATACCGAAATGACTTGAAAAAAATGACATTTTTGGGCGGCCCTACACCCACAAGCGACCCACTTTTTTGTCAGTCAATTTGCAAATAATCATAAAATATATCAAAGAATTATGGTGCAAAATGACTGACATACCGAAATGACTTTAAAAAAAAATTTTTTTGCACAAGTGGGTGGCTATACCATCCAAAGCCCCCCACTTTTTTGTCAGTCCCCGGAGCTTTGATCATTGAATAACATTCTGAATCACCACCAAAAGTTTCATAAGTACCGAAATAATCACGAAAAAATGGAGCTAGCTCCCCTACTATTAAGGAGGAATGCGTGTTCCGTTTTCAACTTGGAAAAGGAAACGAGGAAACGGTAAACTGGATTCTGGAAGTGACATCTGGTATGCGTGATAGGTTTAAGAAGGTGTCGCGCATTTATGTAGGCTGGAGGAGCTGTAGGGTCGCGGATTTCACGTCGTTGACCAGATGCTACAGATGTCTGGATCTGGATCATGTCGCAAAATATTGCAAGGCGGCGAAGGATACCTGTTCCCACTGCGGCCTCGACGGCCATCGGCAAGAAAAGTGTCCGAACGCGACAGGGCCGAAAATATGCGCGGTCTGCAAAAGACGGGGACGGCCGGCGAATCATGCGGTTAACGATGGGGAGTGCCCCTCGTATAAAATATCCAAGGACAGGTATGCGGGCACCATCGACAATGGCTAGGCAGGACCCGCAGGGTGTCTTGAGTAAGAATGTGGTACAGTGTAATTGTCAAAGAGCGTATGCGGTAACGTGTGACCTGAGTGAAATGTTGTGTGAACGTCGAGTGAGTGTGGCACTGCTGCAGGAACCGTGTGTGAAGGATGGAAGAGTAGTTGGACTCCCGCTAAGGATGGATGTGATTGTGAGTGAGAGCGAGTATGTCAAAGCAGCAGTGGTGGTGAATGATCCCAGTCTCGATGTGTTGTGTGTAAGGGAATGCTCGGACGAGTATGGCGTGTGTGTGTGGTTGAAGGGAGACTTCGGCGAAATGTATGTGGTGTCCGTGTACTGCCGGTTCGGTGAAGACATCAAACCGTACCTACGTACATGGACAGGGTGCGAATGGCAACCAGAGAAAAGCGCGTGCTGGTGGGTATGGATGCAAATGCCGTCTCTCCCTTATGGTACAGTAAGGGCAGGGGCGGCAGTAGAGAAAGTGAAATGCGTGGCAGAATGCTTGAGCAGTGGATTGTGGCGAATGGTATGATTGTGTTGAATGAGCCGAGCGAGAGTTACACGTTTAGCGGACCCAATGGGGAAAGCGACATTGATGTGACTCTCGTAAGCGATGCGTCTGGGGGGTGCCAGTTTGAATAGGAAGTTAAGAGTGATTGGGGTATCAGCGACCATAATGTGTTGCTGATACGTATGACCTATCGTGAGAATGCTGAGCGGATGGAAGGTGTGCGTAGATGGGTGTGTAAAGATGTGGACTGGAAGGGTTACATGAGCGATCTAGTGGAGTATGCGTCTGAAGATGCTGTGAATCTGATGGATGACTGGAACGCGGATAGCTTGGCGGAGCGCGTCACATCATGGATCCTGAGGGCGAATGATAATAGAATGAAAAGGCGTGTATGTGGGGTTGCGAGGAAGCTTGTGTGGTGGACGGATGAGCTTGAGCGCATGAAGAAGGATGTGAGGAAGCGTAGGCGTGCCTACCAGCGAATGAGAGGGAGAGATAGGAGTCGAGTGGAAGGATGTCTGAATGCGTACAAACGTACTCTTAGAGAGTACAAGAGAGCAATATGGAGAGTGAAAGAGGAGAACTGGAGACAGTTCGTGAGTGAAAAGGAAACCAGGATCCGTGGGGTGATGTGTATAAAGTGTGTATGGGAAAGTACGGACGAGACAGATTGAGTGTCATGAAGGTGGGTGACAGGACAACGAGTATATGGAAAGAGAGTGCGAATGTGCTGCTAGATCGCTTCTTCCCGGACACGGGGATGGATGATGTACGATTGGCAGAGAGAGAGATGATTGAAAGAACGTTCGAGTGGAATGAAGTGGATGTGGCTGTGAGGGCTATGAAAGTGGGTAAGGCATCCGGGTTGGATGGAGTAACGGCGGAAATGTTGCGTGCCGTTTGGCGCGAAATTCCGGAATGGTTGAAGAGAGTGTATGATGTGTGCCTGAGCACCAATCGCTTTCCTAAGGTGTGAAAGAAAGCGAGAGTGGTTGTACTGCTGAAGTGCAACCCAGAGAAAGTGCGGTTGATACAGACCGATCAGCCTGCTCTCTGTGCTTGGGAAAGTGTTGGAGCGACTGATGGTGAATAGGCTTGAGCGATTGATGAGTGGCAGAATGTGTGAGGCACAGCACGGGTTTGTGAAGGGACGTTCGACCGAGAGTGCGTGGAATAGCGTGCGTGAGTGCGTGAGTGGGTCCGGGCACAAGTATGTGTTGGGAATCTTTGTGGACTTCCAGGGTGCCTTCGACAACCTGGAATGGCCATGTGGGATTGGAAAATTGCGTGAGGAAGGATGTAACAAGATTGGGTTGTGGGAAAGCTATTTTGATGAAAGACAGGCATGTATGATGGGAATGAATGTATGGAAGAGGATTCGGCGGGGTGCACCGCAGGGGTCCATCGGCGGCCCAATCATTTGGGATCTGCAGATGGACAGACTCCTGTGGGAACTGCGCGGACGAGGATGCAAGGCGACGGCGTATGCCGATGATCTGTTCGTGCCTGTCGAAGGACAGAGCCGGGCGGATCTGGAGAGAATGGGGAACGAATGGATGAGGATAGTGAGCGAATAGGGTGCGAGTGTCGGTGTGAAAGTGACAAAGAGCAAAACGGTCATGATGCTCCTAAAAGGGAATATGTCGGAAACGAGACACCCGAGCGTTAGTGTGAATGGGAAGCATGTGAGGTATGTGAAGTGTGTGAGATAAGTGGGTGAGCGAGCGAATGAGCTTTAAGCCGCACCTAAAGTGTATGAGACAGAAGTGTGTGAGCGTAGTGGGAAAGTTAAGACGAGTAATGAGGAGCGAATGGGGATTGCGAAAGAGAGCATGGCGTGTGATTTATAAGGGTTTGTTTGCTGCGTGTGTTATGTATGGTGCGAGCGTGTGGTACGAAGCCATGAAATATGGGTATGCGCGTGAAGCGATCAATAGATGCCAAAGAGTGGCGATGAGTGCTTGTTTGAATGTCTGTAGAACGGTCTCTACGGAGGCCATGCAGGTATTGATGGGTGGTCTTCCGTGGGACCTGGAATGTGTGAGAAGGGGTGTGAGTGCGAGAATTAAGAATGGTTGGAGACTGAGTGAAAGTGATATCATGAGAGAATAGGAAGTGAGTGTGAGAGGCATAAAAGATAGTATGGAATTGATGAGTGATAGGCTGTATGAAAGATGGCAGAGTAGATGGGACAATAGCGTGAAAGGACGAGTGACTCATGGCTTCGTGCAGAATGTGAGGTTTGCCGAGAGTTGCCTGGGATTTGAGCCGACCCTATGGCTCGGCTACATCCTGACGGCCGGTCACGGCAGTTTGAATGAGTTCTTGTATAAAAGGGGATTGTCTGAGTCTGAAAGTTGTGCGTGTGGTGCGGAGTGCGAGGATTGGAAGCATGTGCTGGTTGAATGTGGAATGTATGAGGATGTTAGGGACCTGGACGAATGGGGAGTCAGTGTGAGTGAGGATGGAAAAGTGGATGTGAGCAAGGTACTAGAGTGCAAGGAAAGATATGAGAGTCTGAGCAGGTTTGCGGCATGTGTGTTTCAGAGAAGAATGAGTGGGAATGTGTGAAGTGTGCGTGATGAGTGTGGCTTACCAAGGCCGGATCTGCAGGAGACCCAACTGGGAGTGGCTTCGGCTGCGAAGATCCGACCAGTGATCTAGACTGGTACCACGGGGACCGGTGGCCCAGGGAGTTCGCTCCCGCCGGTTGCGGGTAGGACCATCGTGGTGGCAGTGGTTTACAGCCAAATGCTGGCTAGGATACCCGAGTCTCGCACTTGGGTGTCCGACGGGTGAGCTGCGTCCCAACAGCTCGGGTACCAGCCTGTACTGCTGGTAGAACGTGGATAATCGCTCGCCCCGACCAGTGGGTTGCTGCAGGATCCTGTAATCCTGCAGCGCACTGGTAGCACTGGACTTCGGTCGGTACGCGCTGATTGGGCGTATCCCAATCCCACGCCCATGGGGGCCGTGTGGATAAGGCTCTACGAGCAGGTGCCGCACGTTAAACTCACGACATTTATGTCCCTATCTACTATCTAGCGAAACCACTCCCAAGGGAACGGGCTTGGAAAAATTAGCGGGGAAAGAAGACCCTGTTGAGCTTGACTCTAGTCTGGCACTGTAAGGAGACATGAGAGGTGTAGCATAAGTCAGAACGCAGCCTTTTCTCAGCACCGTCACTTCTTTCACGACAAATTTCATCCCGACGAGGAATCCTTGCAGGTCCACGAACGTTGGTACGGACATGACGAGATTTCGTTATCTCTCTATCTCCCTCGTCGATGCGTCAATCGAGAGGAATTACGCGCAACTCTGCAAACCGTCTTGCGACACTCTGACTTATACTTTCCCCTCCCTCCCTTTCCCCTCTAAATAATTATATCGTAGAGTGATGGAAAGAGAGAGAGAGAAAATAATATTCACGTTGACGTTGCCACGAACACTCAGACTATTTTGCGCACCACGTTCGTCAACGGGTTGTACTCAATCACGCGGTCGTGTATGATGAGACAGTACGCGGAGGTATTCGGCGGTACGTTCTCCATGCAGTCGAATTCTATTCTGACATCCACGGTGGCGTTTTTGACGGATTCGTTTTGGCGGGAGCAATCGATGATCACGAACGGGCCGTTACGTAGAAAAGTCGGAACGGTGAGATTCGGCTCGAGATATTCGTATCCGTAGTAGCCCTTGCAGAAACACGCGTACATATCGTACAGAATCGCCCATCTGTGTTTGCCAAAGTCCAAATTCAGATCGTCGTACGGATAAACTTCCGAGTTTAGATAGAGTTTTACGTTGGTCAAGTTGCAGTCGTCGAATCGGCTTATGTCGGCGGACATGACATTCTTCCGACCCGTCTGCAGAGCAAAGACGACGTATCGCGGTTTCTCGAGCTGAGTCGCGGTCTTAATGGCCCACGAGTGCTTGGTCGTGTTCTGCAACAGGGGATACTCGTACAGATCCCACGAACGGAAACCCATACTTAGATATCGTCCGTCTTTCAAGACGCGCAGCATCGACAGCTTGTTGATCTCGTTCAATACCACGTGAGGCATTCGCCATTGTATCTTGAGTATTTTGATAGTAGGCTCCAACGCGAGACTTCCCACCAGAGAATCAGAGAATTGTTGTCGTTGCGCGCTCGTATCAAGATCAATTCGTGACGAGCGTTGATCACCACGCGTTTGTAATCCTCACAAAATCCCAGTAACAAGTTGAGCGGTACGCAGAAATTGAAATATCCGTTCGGATTATTATGTATGGTTCCCAGCCCGCGTTTCGCAGGATCACGCTTCTGTCGGACGATACCGTAACGTAGTTCTTGAGCGTGCTGGTTATTCCTACGTTTCTGCAACGATCAATTTCCGTACCGTCGAGCTCGTTTCGAATCTCATCGAATATGAACGCGACGCAATTAGTACCCAATACCACGTTATCGACTTGGTCGGCTGCTCTGGTCACCGTCAATGTTTCTTCGACGTAGAGAAAACTTTCGCACGGCAACGTATACAGATCCTGCTGTTGTATGGATAGGGGAGACCGGGGCTAGACCGTCCGCTTTTTTTCGGTGTAAAGAGTAAAGAGTGAACCTTTAGCCACAAAATTTAAACAGGAAATTTTTGTCTACGTCGCTTTGTTTAACCGGTATAGAGCAAAAACGACAACGATTCAAAAATTGATATCTCCAAAATGCCGGGGCTAAACCGTCTATCCCCCGGGGCTAAACCGTCACACTACATTTTCAATACATATACGTACATCTAATCCTGAAAAATGATAGGATACATTTTAATAATTGTTTTTGAAAAGAAAAATATAAAAATTTATTTGAAATTGTTATGCGAAACATTATTAAAGAATAATTGTTTTACCTATTCCTTAAAACAATTAAGGCACGTGAATACAGATCCTGACGAGCGCACGACGCCGATAACGACGGCCACGACCATCACCACCACCACGACGACGCCGACGCCGACGACGACGACGACGGCCACGACCACCACCACCACCACCACCACCACCACCACCACCACCACCACCACCATGATGACGACGACGACGACGACCACCACCACCGACACCACCACCACTACACTGACACTGACACAACGACCAACAACGACGATTTACCGCGGCCGCGGGACGATCTACCACGCGCGCGGCATGTCAACTCTCGCGCGGAAATCGCGGAATCTTA
>NW_020227437.1:0-4606 GCF_003070985.1 Temnothorax curvispinosus
TCGCGCGTTACAAAGGCGAGCGCCGATGACAGGCTGCTAGATTTTATAAACACTAGACGGGATAAACGCGGCAACGCGACTCAATTTCTAAGGGTATCGACGAACGTCGATGACAGAATTTATAAACGAATATCATCTCGCACTGCGGATGCGAGCATCGATGGTCGCGCGACGTACGTACTCGACCAAAAATTTTATGACTTAACCGTCGCGGGTTACAAAGACGAGCGCCGATGACAGGCTGCTAGATTTTATAAACACTAGACAGCAATGCGACTCAATTTCTATGGGTGATATTGTTTCTCTGCAGTGTATGCACACCATGCACTAAAACAGAAGAAACGATACGCGATGCTCTAGTTGGAACGAGAGGAAAAGGCAATAGAAAAAGTATATAAGAAAGAATGAAGCAAGTCAAAATCGCAGTCTGTGATTTGAAAGTCTACGCGTCGGTACATCGATTGGAAAAAAGTATAGCGAGATGACAATAATTCAGATATGGATCGCGAGTTAACGGACCACAGCGACTATTTTAGTGACGAAGACGACACTCATGAAGAAGTCATCGATAGAATAGTGCTGCGTTGGGAAATCGTCGAACTAAATCTACGTGTGAGACACTGTGTAATTTATTTTTATTATTCAACGGGTGGTGCACTTGCACTATGTGCTCCGTGCATGATTACTCTATGGGACATTAATTTCGGCATGTACGCTCGCCTAAAACACTTCGTTGAGAGACGCGGAACGACGCATGGCCGATATTGTTCAAGATGCCGCGAATCATTATATATGATATTTCCACGTAATATGTGCCCGATTTGTACACGATAAAAAACATTATTGCGGCTTTTAAAACAATAATTTCGAGGCAGTGATGGATGTAAATTCATCCGACGAAGATCGTCCTTTGTCACCGGACAGCGATTACAACAGTGAAGAAGACGATAACCGTAGAGAAGTTGTGAAAAAAATAGTGTCGCGTTCCGAATTTTTAGCGCTGGATGGACGTACGAAGTGTTGCGCAATTTATTTTTATTTTGAATATGGTTCAGATAACCTATGTTATTCGTGCATGATCGCTTCACCAGACACTGGTGAGCACATACGTGAACGTCGAGAGCATGTAACCGAGCCGTACGACGTAATGACCATTCAATTTTGCACAGATTGTCGTAATACTCCATTGTTTCAAATATATCCATGCAACATGTGCCCGATTTGCATGAAGTAATAAAAAACATTATCGCGAGTGGGACATTACGTGCGCAACATGGTGTGGATCATTGAAGAGGAATCTGTGGAGCCTCCAAAATCTGACGATGATATAGAAATGGAATGTATTACAACAGATATCATCAATGGTTTGCGTGAAGAAGATCAAGGAGTGAAATTGAGGGATGTGCGACGAATATCGCCGGTACAGTTTCTTCGCGATCGCGAACTCAATATACGCGGAACCGGTCAACGCTTCGCTAGACAAAGAGTCGTTATCGATACCTCTTCTCCATATGACTGGGGTTCTATCGTGAGAAAAAAAGTATATCGACGGCTGCGGGACGAGTGCGTTAACGAGGAAGAATCACGTGTAGCTCGCTGTACTGACGTTGTGCCTATTGTTGACTATCGCTATTGGGCGTCTAAATTTTGTGAACAGCTCTATGATTGTGAAGCAACATACATTAAAATTAACACAGGTATTGGGAAATACGTCGAATTGGTGGTGATGAACAATTCGATACGTTTGTATATGTACCCTTACCCTTATCTCAATAATCCTAATCATCTATTGATGCTTCAAAAAACCTATGAACGTGACTTTGATGATCATGATAATTGGGAGCATAATGTCCCTTACTTCTTGCCTCATTATGCTATGTCTGACTACTATCGCATTCAAAGTGGCAAACGATATTGTTCAGCGTGCGATCGAATCACGTGCAAGTGCTCCATCGAAAAATGTGACGTTATTTAAAAAAAGACAATATTAAAAACAAAAACATGGAACATCTCGATAAAACGGAACGCGACCTGGTGGAGCTGTCCGACCAAGTAGCTACCTTGGGCGAATATCTTGCATGGGAACAGCGATGCGAGAAGTTTATTGAGCAGCTCGAAGAAGACTGTCGTTCCAAACGTCCGCGGCTCTCAGACGGTTCTCAGACTGTCGGAAACAGATCATCTTTAGTGGCAAGAATCGCGCGACTCGATGGTGCGAAGACTCTATTACAGAGACGGTTCGTGCATATCGGTGGTGGTGGTGGTGGTGAGCACGCGGCGGGCAGTAGTAGTAGCGGTAACGAAAACGCGGAAAGACTCGTGTGGCGAGAGATTGATGCCGCGTTCGAATGGCGTGTATTGACCGGTGCAGTGATAAATATCAATTACATCGAACCGCGAAAATTTCTCGAAGATGCCAAAGTCATCGTGCTCGATCGTGTGCAAAACGTTATGCAAACACACGCAAGTGTAAAGATAAACACCGTGTTCAACGGCGAGTTTGTGACGGGCGACAAACGTGGCAATAAAAGTTTCAGCACGAGTAACTTTGAACTCTTTCGTTCGTTCGAACGGTCCGATCTGCGCGAGTGGTACAAGCTACACGTTATCGAGCCCACATTAGCGAAACTCGAGGATTTCCAGGAACGCGATAGCGGATGGGCGTTGTCGCGTATACTCAATTTGACAGTGAACGTGAACAAGTACAATCCTTTGCGCGCGGGATGTTACATCAATTTACCGGAAAAAATTAAATTGAAAAAAACTGTGATCAACGTGCATTCTATGGACAATGCGTGCTTCGCGTGGTCAGTGGTCGCCGCGCTGTATCCTGTCAAGGTCAATAATAATCGGGAATCCTCGTACCCTGATTACAAAAATATATTAAATTTACAAGACATTAAGTTTCCAATGACTTTGAAACAGATTAAAAATTTTGAAAAACACAACACTATATCCATCAATGTGTATACCATCGAGGGAGAGGAAACGCCGACCGTTCTCCCGATACGGCTCACCGACCTGAGGAGAGAAAAACACGTAAATCTGCTGTACGTGCAGGACCCGCGAGACGACGTGGGACATTTTGCATGGATAAAAAATCTATCCCGCCTTGTGAGCTCACAATTGAGCAAGCATCGTGGCCAGAAATACTTTTGCGATCGGTGAGTACCTATACTCCTTTTAATAAAATTATAAAATATTGTATTGTTATATAAAAATTTACAAAATTGTGTTTTTCTTTTTGCAGATGTTTACATTATTTTCATTCGAGCGAAAAATTGGAAGCCCACGGTGTAGACTGCCGAGAGATAAACAACTGTGCCATCCGACTACCGAGCGAGGACGACAAGTGGTTGAGTTTCAAGAATCACAGCAGGAAGGAACGACTTCCATATGTCGTGTACGCTGACCTGGAATGTACCCTCGAGAAGACGGATGCGGATCCGACAATGTCCACGTTCAAGTCTCAACATCATCGGGTATTTAGTATAGGATATTACGTGCGGTGCTCGTACGACGACTCGTTATCCGCGTATCGATTTCGTCGCGATAAGGATTGCGTCGCGTGGTTCGCCGAGGAACTAAGACGTTTAGCACACGACGTAAAGAACATCTTGTCCGATAATATACCCATGGTGGATTTCACGCGAGACGAGTGGAAAAAGTTTAACAGCGCAACGCACTGTCACGTGTGCGAAAAACCGTTCGAACCAGACGACGTGCGAGTACGCGATCACTGTCACTTGACCGGCAATTATCGAGGTCCCGCGCATTCTAATTGTAACTTAAATTATAAAAATTCTCACTTCATTCCCATAGTATTTCATAATTTATCGGGTTATGATTCTCATTTTATTATAAAAGAAATTGCCACCGCGTACGAAGGACATGTAGAGTTACTCCCAATCACGAAGGAAAAATACATTTCGTTTACGAAGAACGTTAAAAGCACTGAAGATAAATACAGCCAAAATTGCATCAAATTAAGATTCATCGACTCGTACAAATTTCTTAGCACGAGTCTCGAAAAATTAGCATCCTTCCTCGATAAGAATAAGTTAAAAATTATACGTTCAAAATTTTCCGCGTTATCCGACCAAGATTTCGAATTATTGACGCGAAAAGGTGTCTTTCCATACGAGTACATTGACTGCGTCGAAAAGTTGGAGGATACGTGTTTACCATCGCGCGACTCGTTTTACAGTTCATTGACAGGCAACACCGTATCCGAGAGCGATTACGCGCACGCCGTCAATGTCTGGCAGCGGTTCTCCATTCGAACGCTCGGTGACTACAGCGATCTGTATCTAAAGATCGATGTCTTGCTGTTGGCCGATATCTTTGAAAATTTTCGCGATAGCTGCGTCGCGAGTTATGGACTCGATCCGGCGTATTATTACACTCTACCGGGGTTTACGTGGGACGCTATGTTGAAGCATACGGGTATCAATTTCGAACTGCTCACGGACATTGACATGGTCATGTTCATCGAACGCGGTATTCGCGGCGGTTTGAGTCAATGTTCAAACAGATACGCGGTGGCCAATAACAGGTACATGCAATCTTATGATACATCGAAACCATCGTCGTACCTGATGTATTT
>NW_020227438.1:0-1428 GCF_003070985.1 Temnothorax curvispinosus
TAGTTACAAAAATGGTCACTTTGCAATGCGGTTGAAAATGCTGTGGATTTAGATAACGGAAAAGACTTGAAAGAACGCATGCGACTCGTATAATGCTTGCTTTATAAAAAGTGTATTACCAATATCTGTACAATACAATCTGAATTTCTCCAAAATTTTGAACAAGACGCGACACTTTACGTCGTATAAATAACGCCATGCATAATTGCTTGCGACATATAAATGCTGTTGTCTTCAAGATATAAAATATATGAAAAAATGCACTCAAACATACTAAAAAGAAAAAAACAAAGGCACTTATAAAATAAAATTATTGGTTTCTTAATATATGTTATATGCTCGAAAGAATATTCGAGGTTGTCGTAAAATTTTAGCAAATAAAAAACAGGCAGGCTAGATGGCTATTTAAATTTTATACCTAAAAGTAGGAGCAAGTAAAACAAAACCGGGTGCTTTTTTGAATTTGTTATTCTACTAGAAATCAGAGAGCAAAAAAATTCTGCTGAGCCGTTAGTTTTAATCTGCAAACGAGTGACCAGCAATATCATCCACAGCATGTAGTCTTAAAATACTACGATTTTCTCTAGAAGCACTAGCGTATAATTTATTCGCCGACATTACGAATTTCTTCTGCAACAATCACATCAAATATTGAAGAGTTATCTTGAACGATTTTATAACAACGTCTGCATATATGCTCTTGCATCATTAACACTCCGAGGCCACACTTCTTTTTTTAATACGCCCCGGCCACACGCGTATGAATATGAAAATTTAATTTGTATTTCTAAACATCGTGAATATTATTAATTAAACAGACATATTTTACATTTAATTATATATATTTGTGTATTTTTATGTTGTAAATTTTTTATCACACACAAACGTCTTGCCGTTGATTATTATTTATACTATATCTATACTATTATTATAAAACAACAGGGTTTGCATTTTTTTTGTCCGCTATGATCTCGGAAACCAATAGACCGAATTTTTACCAAACGTATATGAAATAGGGGTAGAATTTCCCGGGGAGTGTTATAGGGTGTATAGTTTTTCGTTACCGATCTTCTGGAAACCGGTTTTTCTAATTTCTTCAATTTTTCGGTAAATAATTGACGGAATTTCAAAGAATTGTATATAAAACAGGGGTTGAATTTTTCGGGGAATGCCATAAAGTGTATAATTTTTTGTTACCGATCTCTTTGGAAGCCGGTACTGAAATTTTTGAAATTAAAAATCGATTTTTACCAAACGTATATGAAATAAGGGTAGAATTTCCTGGGGAGTGCTATAGGGTGTATAGTTTTTCGTTACCGATCTTCTGGAAACCGGTTTTTCTAATTTCTTTAATTTTTCGGTAAATAATTGACGGAATTTCAAAAAATTGTATATAAAACAGGGGTTGAATTTTCCGGGGAGTGCCAT
>NW_020227438.1:1528-2418 GCF_003070985.1 Temnothorax curvispinosus
GAATTAAAAACCATTTGACCGAATTTTTATTAAAAGTATATAAAATAGGGGTAGGATTTCCCGGGGAGTGTAGAGGTAGAGTGTATAGTTTTTTTTACCGATTTTCTGGAAATCGGTTTTTTTAATTTTTCTAATTTTTCGAGAAATAATTGACTGAATTTTTGCTAAAAGTATATGAAATAAGGGTAGAATTTCTTAGGGAGAATTATAAAGTGTATAATTTTTTGTTACCGAGATCATAGTAAATAAAAAAAAACTACAAACTGTTTTTTTATTATAATAGTAAAGAATTTTACATAAAATAGGAGAAATTAAAAATCATTTGACCGAATTTTTATTAAATTTCATATACTTTAAATATCGATTTTTTTGGAAACCGGTATCAGAAGTTTTTTGAATTAAAAACTATTTGACCGAATTTTTATTAAAAGTATATGAAATAGGGGTAAAATTTCCCGGGGAGTGTAGAGGTAGAGTGTATATTTTTTTTTACCGATTTTTTGGAAACCGGTTTTTCTAATTTTTCTAATTTTTTGATAAATAATTGACCGAATTTTAACTAAAAGTATATGAAATAGGGGTAGAATTTTCCAGGGAGAACTATAAAGTGTATAATTTTTTGTTACCGAAATCATAGCAAATAAAAAAAGGCTACAAACTGTTTTTTTATTATAATAGTAAAGAATTTTACATAAAACAGGGGTAGAAGTTTCGAGACTAAATAAGTTGTTAAATTCACATGTTAAATATTAATCAATTAATCAATATCGAAAGTCGCTTTCGGAAAATAATTGATCGAATCTTCTGTGGTGTTATTTTTTGACTCGGTATTTATTCTTTTTAAATAGAGAATAAATAAGTTGTTAAATTCACATATTAAATAAAACAGG
>NW_020227439.1:0-1671 GCF_003070985.1 Temnothorax curvispinosus
GACTAATTGTCCAATTACTTGGGTGAGACCGGATTAATGTGAATTGTTGCGTTGGATCGAATTGATTCGTTTTGTTTGTAGAATAATCCGATATATTATAATGCGTTCTTCTTTATAATTTTTTTATTGTTCTGAAAAAGGCCAAGTAAGGCACAAAACGTAAACAAGTCTGTATACTATTATTGAATGTATTAAATATTTTTTTAACATCTGGTAATAGCTCGAAATTGGCCGTTTGAAATTATTTAGAAGAAAGAATAACTGGTTAAAATAAAAATTAAGAAGGTTGACAATTTAAGAAAGTAATCATGCTTCAAGGCTTTGCGCTGCTGCGTTATATAAATAATTATTTATATCTATGATGTACGAATAAATAAATAAATAAATATAGTGATTATAAGTATGATAATATTGTCTACATCTTCTTCTACATGTACTCTTAAAAGAATACTGCCACAACTGAAAAATTCATACTTTTGAGGAGAGAGAAAAAGCAAATTTTTTTAAATTATAAGATATTTAATGCAATTACAATTATGATATTTTGTTATGATAAAATTTATACTGTTTCTTCAAGAAGTCTGGTGTGATTTACTTGTCAATTCACTTATGATACTTATTATCCAGTTAACGCAACGTAACCGGTTTAAAAAAATAACGACTTCTGCTCCGTGTAGCGAATTTCGTATATAGGCTTGTGACAGTATTATAGCACATTAGGTAACATTTTAAGCGTAGGTACTTTTTATAGGCTTAAGGGGAGTGGCAGTAGTTACCGACATTTTTTTATTTTAAGAAATCTTTGAATTAACTTTACAGAATTGTAAGTTTTTGGTCTAGAATTAAAGTACGCACAAAAATCTACATCGCGAAACACGATTTCATATCGAAAACGAAAAAAAATTAAAAATTTTATTAATTTAAGCACATGCAACTGTCATCTGACGACAATAACAAAATTATTGCAGTTTATATATATATAATGACACCCAGGCGAGGTAAGGACAACATGTAGGAACAATATTGTGTAAATAAAACTAAGATTCAACGTCTAGAAAAAAAAATCTTGTAAAATGAAATTTTTTTAAGCAAAAGCATTCAGGTTGATAGGATAAGCAGTATTGCGTATAGCGAGAGATGGCGCAGCAATCGAACAAAGACAGATGCCTCTCGTTAGACAAGGACAGATATAGATATGTAACATAGAAAACAGGATTAGAAATGTTGACATTACCGACGTCGAGGAAGTTCGGCCTTCGCTATAGGATCCCCTTAACTCAAAATCGAAGTTTTTTGAACTGTGACAGTATTTTTCTAAGGGTGCGATGTACTACTTAAATAAACATGAATATTCTTGTCTAACAATAAGTGTTTGCTTATATATTTTTTGTCCGAATTACAGCATTTAATATCTAACCATATATGTATATTGTACGTATATATGTTGAAAAAAGGTGGTAAATTTTAGAAGTATATAATACTCGTGAAAACAAACCGAAAAGTAAGCATTACTTCAAAAATCATTTATTTCTGAATTATAAAACATTTTCTACAGCAGATGTTAGAAGTGCCCTCCGTTCAGTTCGAATTCAGCACACTTTCTCATTGAAGATCAAACACGTTAAAAAATTTCAGGTTTATTTTGCATTTGTTGCTGCGGTCCACTTGACG
>NW_020227440.1:0-1938 GCF_003070985.1 Temnothorax curvispinosus
TAAATCTCGAGAAATACGTTTATTTTAATATTATTATGTATTCTTTAATGCGATGCATGCTCTCTCCAATGTGATTAGACGATAAATAATTATAAAGTGCTGTTGCATAATGCTAGCCACTGAGAGAGAGGTAGCGCGACTGCCGACGGGCGGCGTTGGACGATAAATTAATTCGGAGATCCGAAATACGATACGTGAGACCAACTAAATCTTGAGAAATACGTTCATTTTAACATTGTTATGTGTTCTTTAATGCGAGGCATGCTCTCTCAAATGTGATTAGACGATAAATAATTATAAAATGCTGTTGCATAATGCTAGCCACTGAGAGAGAGGTAGCGCGACTGCCGACGGGCGGCGTTGGACGATAAATTAATTCGGAGATCCGAAATACGATACGTGAGACCAACTAAACTCTTGAGAAATACGTTCATTTTAACATTGTTATGTGTTCTTTAATGCGAGGCATGCTCTCTCGAATGTGATTAGACGATAAATAATTATAAAATGTTGTTTACATATTATTAGTTAATGAGAAAAAATAAAAATGCCTTTGCTCGGCGGAACGTAAGCTCTGAAATGCGACGAACAATTGCAGGACATATTTCTAGAAATACATTTATTTTAACGTTGTTATGTGTTCTTTAATGCAAATTAAGGTGTCTCGAACAAGATTCAACGATAAAGAGTTATAGAATACTGAACATAATTCGCGTTGAAGATATAAACGTTTAATGAAAATGATGAATGCGGCGAGGCGCGCGATTCTTATTTGGCGAACTTTTTTTCTCGCGCCAAGCCAGCAATACATATGGCCTTGACCCTTGACCCTATTTGAGCGGCGGGCGGTTGTCATGACGTCACGAGCAGCTGTACATTATTGATCCACTTTTTGGCCTTGACCTAAATCACCGAGTCCGGGAATGCCGGCGCGCGGCATCAACGTCTATTTTGATGTTTTTGCTGATTTTTAAGTAGCGAATGGCCTGCTTCCAAAGCAGCGTCGTTTACGCTGTCACAGCTTCCTCCTTAATGTGAGATGTATTATTGATGATATTGCAATCACATAGATGTCATACATCCATGCATTAGCGCTAATTACAAAATAAATAATTGTCGATAATAAAAGTGAACAGTTCTGATAGAGTAGAGCACGATCTAAAAAGTGCTTTTTGAATCATCTTTCTATTGCGTTTGCGGTTGCCGAGATATAAACGTTTAATGAAAATGATGAATGGCGAGGGCGCACGATTCTTTTGGCCAGCTCGCGCTTTATTGCTTTAATAAACGAAAGTACATAATTGCGAGTAATACATTGTGACTAATACCAATAGGGCAAAGTATAAAGTATAAAGTCTTTCTTTAATCATCTTTCTATCATTTACGGTTGCCGAGATATAAAAGCGTTTTATGAAAGTCAGAAATCATTGAAGCTCTGAAATGCGACGAATGACACCGGTTAAATCTCGAGAGATATATCTTTATTCTAACATCCTTATGTGTTCTATAACGCAAATTATACTCTCTTGAATAAAATTACACGATAAAGAGTTTATTGTATTTCGGAGTTTTCTACCTTTCCGACATTCGCATTTATCTCTCTCTCTCTCGTTAGCTATAGCTATAGCATTATGCAACAAGTTTCTATAACTCTTTATCGTTTAATCTTATTCGAGAGAGCCTAATTCGCATTAAAGGACACATAACAATGTTAGAACAAACGTATTTCTCGAGATTTATTTGGTGTCGCGTGTGATATTTCGGATCTCCGAATTTATCGTCCAACGCCGCCCGTCGGCAGTCGCGCTACCTCTCTCTCAGTGGCTAGCATTATGCAACAGCATTACCTCTCTCTCAGTGGCTAGCATTATGCAACAGCATTTTATAATTATTTATCGTCTAATCACATTCGAGAGAGCATGCCTCGCATTAAAACAT
>NW_020227441.1:0-3057 GCF_003070985.1 Temnothorax curvispinosus
GAATATTATTCAAAATAGAGTATCCTGTTTGAAAATGTTTATAACCATTAACAGCAAATGATTCATTTGTCCTTAAATGACATGGAAACCTTGTACTTGGAAAACAAATTCTATTATGTATATATTTCCCTTTAATTCTACATTTTGTACAACTAAAAAACCCAGTGTGGCCTTTTATACACAGAACAAACGCTTTTGCTGGCGCATCACATATTAAACCGAATAATTTTATTTCTATTACTTTATCACCTGCACGGAAGCCTTTGTTTATTAAACGAGTTAAATCATTTACTAAACTTTCCAGATAAACATTAAGATCTCGAGGTTTTTCATATCCGAAATAAGCCCCAACAGGATAGACCGTATTATCTGTCGTATTTGAACATAAAATTGGCCATAATGCAGCATTTGATGATTTACCTAATGGCAAACCATCAATATTTATAAGTAAATAAATTGAATTCATCTCACCATTTTTTATTAGCATTTTTTCAATAACATTATCGAGACCCCAATGAAAATATTCTCCGTTACATAATGTGATTACATCTGTTTGTCGTGGAGTTTGTAATAATGTTCGCATTTGTGATGGAAAGTGGTAAGGTGTGTATTTCTGCAAGATAGTTAACAAAGCGTTACATGTATTATGAGGGACATTGTACGATACAGCCCATGTAGCTATATCATCTTTAAAGTCTTCTTCAGTATTGTTTTTAATATTGTCAGTTGTGACATTGTACAAATTATGATCACTAGCCCGTATAACATTACTCTCACATTGTCCATAATGATTTACATATTCATTGTTTGGAAACAAAATCTCATTATCTACATTAATAATGGTGTTATTTATATCAAATGTGTGATTTTCATTATTGATAATTTCAGTTATATCTGAATCACAAGAATCTTCAATAGAAGTGCGGATAAGGTGCACTTCTTCTTTTGAAGATTTTTCAGAACATTTTATAAAATCAATATTTGTTTGATCTGCAATAATTCGTCTAATATGGCGTTTTGATACTAATAGTTTCCTTTTTCGTGCATTATTCATATTTACTTACAATGACTAACAATGACTTACAATATTTACTGCAATATAGCAACGGATTTTGAGCTGGAAAAAGAATACAAGACTGTAACAAATTATCTAAATATCTAAATAATATCTTGAAGTAGTTTAATGCTTGTTGATCTAAATGTGACAAAACGTGACATTCTGAAGGTCAAGGAGTTACAGAATTCTGAATTCAAAAGTAAAAATTAGGAACAATTTGGGGAGTTGTAAAAAGTTGTAAATTGATAGAAGTATGAATTTTTTGTTACGTATTAAGTATAACATATTCTACAGTATCTTAATATAAAAAAATTAGATTTTATATTGAATGTTAAAATTACTGTGTCCATTTTTTAGAATAGCATTTCTTAAAACTATAACCACGGCCTGTTCGTTAGCAAAACAGAATTGAAATAGGCATAATGATGTCGTTAATATGCAGCATAAAATTTAATTGTTTTATATCAAATTATTGTTAAACGTACGTAAATAAACGTAACAAAACATTTATACTCTTATTAATTTTAAACTTTTTATAAATTTTTAGAATTTTTTAATTTTTAATTACTTTAAGGGGTCCTGTAATCCCTTAATCCATATTCCATATCAAATTTGAGCGCAAAAAGAGAGGAAATAAAAATTAAAATACAAATCGCATGCAGCCCAGTTAACACAGAGCATACGTCTATTTATAATATCGCACTCAACAATATAATTGTTATATAATAACGAATGCTCTGTCTTAAGTGAAAGTATATGAAAACGGTACATTATAGACTTACCATATGTTGCACCATATGTTGCACCACAGCTAGATATATAAGCGATAAAAGTGGAATAAGGCAATCTGTAAAAAGAAATAAATTAGAATAAAATACAAGTCCCAACAAGGTACAAAAGCAAGGTATCTTGCAATTTTATTAAAGCAGGCTTGGTCAACTTCGAGCTCCAGACTCACGACAACGCGATTGGATCTCTTCGACGAGTCTGGCGAAACGATTTGTTAAATAAAACAACACGTTACGTTAAGATCAATTCCCGATGTGGGGTACCGTACGTCGATCATCGTTCCTGACAGAAGGATCTCTCTTTTTCTCTCTCGTCGAGGATCGTTCACCCGCGGCGTTTCGTTTTACCTGAACTCGTCGACGGCCTCGCGCTCGGATTTGCGCGCTTTTACGTTTTGGAGTCGGACACCCGCTGGCCGACAGTCCGAGCCGACGCGACGTGCCCAGCGTCGTCGGTCTCTGTCTCTCTCACTCTGCCTGTCCAGCGAAAGGGCGGCGAATCAATCCAAAGGGCACGGTTGACCAGGGTTAACGGCGTTGACGCGCGGCCACGATTTTAACGTCGCGTCGTCGGGCAGCACGCGGCGCGAGACGCACTCCGTGACGGAAATTTCCACCAAGCCTGTGTTAAACTTATAATAATATAAACAGGTCTTTCTGAAACGTCATTAAGTTATGCATGTGTTGTCTAGGATAGTTCAAGTGCTGAGTATAACACGCGCCGCAGTATATAACCTCAAAATATATAAGTCGAACTTAGTTAAAGAGAATAATAAAAAATAAGTTTACTTACCAATTCTATCTTTTCGATAACAGTTAATGCCTTTCTGCGCCTTTCCACTTATTTCACTATAATAATATTGCACACAATTACTCGGCTCTACACGAGACAAACGAACAATGCGCGGGAGAAACCTCTGGAAGCACAATTATCTGAACAGTCACCGATCATATTTTTGGCGCAGCGCGCACGCGCGATATATGCGACGCGAACCAAAGTTACTGGAAATGAGTAATAATCACGTGTGACAGTGATTGATGTACATTTCTACACCTGAAAAATTAGTTTATTTCTCATCAAAACAAATATATATTATATTAGTTACGCGTTTTTTTTTAGTATTTTTGCAATAATGCTGCAAGATTTTTACAATCTTGCTACTATATTGCGCTGTAATATGTATTAAATATTACAATAATGAATATCTACAA
>NW_020227442.1:0-1130 GCF_003070985.1 Temnothorax curvispinosus
ATAACTGTTATTACTCATATAAGAACAGGTCAGTATACACAGTACAGTACAGTAGATCAGATAACATGATTATTAAAATATATAAAGCATGCAGATTTCGAATATTTTGTCCTTTTTCAACAAAGATATCATCGTCCTGTTAGTATCCTTCCGAATTCTGAGTATATGTTTAAAGGTACAAGGTTTTTTTAGTATAACGTTTATATACCCATAACTTTATTTCCAAACGATTTGGAAAAAACTAGATAATTACACAAGCAATTTACCATATATAGCAAATGTCTTGGTAAAATTAAAGATAAAATTTGATGAAAAAAACTATACCGATCCATGGGAGTATTGTGACGATTTACCGAAAATGATTAGTAAGACCCGTCTCGAAATCCGGACAACAAAACAACTTCAGAAACACTTTAACGAGGTAATATTTATCTAACATTATCGCAAACATACTTCACGTGTTTGTGAAGGGGGTTAACTAATTTACTCTGTTTTTTTTTTTTTTTTTTTTTTTTTTTTTACAGCTTTTGCAAATACTTAAGAAGGAAATAAATTCCGTAATGAAAAATCTTGGGTATTGTTGCGGCGAAAAATATACATTTAACCCGCAGGTGCTTTGTTGCTACGACAAAAAAAACTTCTTAATATTACAAAATGGATGGTATTACTCATATAAGAACAGGTCAGTATACACAGTACAGTACAGTAGATCAGATAACATGATCATTTAAATATGAGCTTTTTTTGTACTATATTATTTATTTATTTATTTATTTAAACTATAACTTATACAATATATAACAAAAATTGTTTCAAATGTTTAGAGTATTAAAATAGTATTTAAATGATTGTTATATTAATAACCAAAAGAAAAAGAATTTTGAATTGTATAGTATATGGTAGTATATGGTTACCAAACCGAATTATAAGCCGCCGCGTAAAAGTAGTCATAGGCCAGTATTCATAATCGGATCTTATTTTAAGACTGGTTTTGATGACCTTAAGATGTTATGAACCAATTACAGAGCTGTATTAGCATCTTAAGACATTACTTAAGACAGACTTGAAATAAGATCCGACTATGAATACGGGCCATATAATAGACTATCCGAGTATCCGAGATTGATTGC
>NW_020227443.1:0-815 GCF_003070985.1 Temnothorax curvispinosus
TGGCGGTAAATTATGAGCAAAGTATAATTTGCTAAACATGACATGATAGTTCTCAAATACTTTGGAAATTTGTATTCAACATATTATTAAAAGAAATAAACAAATATTTACTTTTTAAAAATTTTAAACAAATAAATTAAAATAAAAAATATTAATTTTTTCCCTCAATTTTCTCAAACAATCCGTTTTGCTCCTTATTTTCGAATATATTTTCCGAAAAATATCAATTTTATTTACATTAAATTTACAAAATTAATGATAAAACCACAAAAAATGTCATATTAAATCGAAAAGTTGACATTTTAAAAATTTTATAACTCGGAAACCACTTCTATTCCAAAAATGAAATTTTCAGGGTTGTTTAAGGATATAATGAAGTATATTCCCTGAAAATTTCAAAGGATTTCAAGTTGAAAAAAGTTCTGGTTATCTGAAAATGGCGATTTTTCGAAAATCAATCGGCTTTAGATGGCCATAACTTAACGAAATAGAAGCAATCAAGTAAAAAGTGGGTAAATTTCTTCAGAGTATACCTGAACAAAAAATATTAGCTGCTGATCAACCCTCTACTTCAAAAACTGTAGATATGACAGCATTTCAAAAATAGGCAAAATTTCTCTAAAACAGTGGTTTAGTTAGCAGCTCGCCGTGAAGCCGGACTTGAGTGTAAACCAATGACCAATTTTTTCCTTAAAAGTAGAGGGTTTACAGAAAAGAATGCGGCCTCAAACGAGTCTCTAAGTTATATAGAAGCTGAGATATAAATTTTTGAAAATGACTGAAAAATCGACTTTTTTCAAAATTCAAAAAATTCT
>NW_020227443.1:915-8958 GCF_003070985.1 Temnothorax curvispinosus
TATATATATATATATATATATATATATATATATATATATATAATATAGTAAAATATAATTTATTATATTGAATTACGTTTATTCAAACATAGCAATTTACATTAAAAAATTTATATTTTACTACATGTGTATATTATATAGGTATATCAAGTGTTACGTATAATATTTTAACAAAATATATATTATGTTACTACGTCCTAATAAAGTATACATTTATTGTTTTAGATTATTTTCTATCCATTCTTCGTTAATAGCTGATATAATTTTATCGTTGTCCATCATTGTAATATGATATTACCTTCCACATAACAAATTTGCACTTTACCCTCGGTAATCTAAAAATAAGTTTCTTGTTATAAAACTTCTGGTTATTTTTAAAATCATAGTTTATTATTTCAAAAATATTTATCAAAATTAGATTACCTTATGTAGACCATAATCCTTTTCAGTAACAGAGACAAGCGGAAATGTAGGTTTCAGTAATGTTATAGGCGATTTAAGGCGAGGTAATGAAGAAATATCATAATCCTGTACAGCGACTATATGATTGTAAATGGTGAAATATATCAGTTTTTGATTTTTGATGGTCAATACATTTACATCGTTAGGGAAGTAAGCATGAAATATTTTTAATTTTTCGTCCACTGTGTTACATTTATTCAGCTCTAACGCAAACTGCAAATAAGAAAATTTTGCATTTTGTGTGATTAATAATAATAAATATGCTAAAATAACTTCTGCATTTTATCAGTAATACAAAAGATATATTAAATTCTCGAACGATGGTAAAATCAGTTCTAATTCTTGTTTATTTTATTAAAATTCCTAAATCTCCACATAAAAAAGCGTCATAAAAAAGCCACAACAAGGTGATCGTATTGTAATTTTTAATTACAATAATACTTTAATATACGTTTTAGTCATCAGATCATTTTCAGTGTAAAAAGTTAAGATAGCATATAAAGACCGGTAAACAAAAAAATAAAAGTGAAAAATAGACGCATTAATCACATTAATTTTTATCTCAATTAAAATCAAACGCACATCCTATTTCTCCGAGTACAAAAGTCGAAGAGCAAAATAAGGATTATGATGCGAAGACTTATGGTGTTCTATATCAAGAGTCATATTGTAAAACTGTCACTTGTGATAATGTTATACGTTTATACAACGACAAACAAACCACCTCATTTTATTTAAATTTATGTAATATTAAAATTAGATAAATAATTTTTACAATAAAAAATTAAAATGTATTTTTTATAATTTACTAACCGCTTCTTTGTTAATTGTAACGTACATTCCCAGTAAACCAAGTAAAACGGTATTTCGTAACTCTTCTAGTAAAACACAGTGAAAATATTGATTAACTAAAATTTTTATTTGGTCAGAAGTTCCGTCTATTAGTATTAACCGTCCTGAGAAATCATTAGCTTCTAATAATCTTGCTAATTCGATGGCAATTAAGGATCCGAACGAATAACCCACGATAAGAACATCCCTTTGATCTTTCATTCTCTTTAATAAGTGCTAAGAAAATAAATATAAATGTATATGTAAGTTGTAGTAATATGAAAGAATTTTAATTGTTAGATATTACTCATATACATAAATTATTTAAAAATAATTAAAATAAATATTTTGTAAGTATAACGTTAATCTTCTTACAGGCAGCAAATAAGCGGCTAACTTCGTCACTGAATGACTTTCATCAGGAATATTAAGTACACCATGTTGCAAACACGTCGCCGAAGATTTAATTCCTGATGCTATAGATTTATATACACTTGAACATCCTTCGATTCCTGGTAAGAGAAATATATTGCTTCGATCAACTTCCTTCTTTGTAAAAAGTTCTATAAGAATATCTGGAACAAAGTCTGCATCCTTCATTTTTCGAATCAGCACGTCAAAATCTTCACTAATTTTGTTTGTATTGTGTATCTTTCCTTGTATGCCTGTAATTGTTATTTGTTTTAATTTAGCTTTAGAGTTTTAATGTCTTGCGCTGTCAAGGAAATATCGAACTCTCTTTCCAACGTTTGCTTAATTTCAACTGCCATCATTGAATCCATTTCGACCAGTGGTACGTTTGGTGGTACTGTGTTTATGTTCTTTAATCCTATTTGGTAAAGTAAGAAATAAAGTAAGAATTATACATTTAAATAATTTTTAAATATACCGAATAGAGGACTACCTTCTATGACTTTGTCCTTAACATTATATTATAGAAGTTCACCTTCCTGAGTAACTTCCAGAAGTAAGTTCCAGTTTTACATGGGTTTTCAACTTTCCACATGAAACGATATCTACCCCACATTGTCCGGTGCTTGCAGTACATAACGAGGTCTTATATTATTATACGGTTCGCGTGGAAAGTTGAAAACCCATGTGAAACCATTTTATGTTAATGAGATGTATGCTAAAGAGAAAATACGCGTTTCTGAGATAAGAGTGCAAGAGGAGAAAAAAAGAAAAATATATAAGCCTCGGCAAAATGTAATTTTTTTCTTAAGTATACAGAGTATCAAAAAATTATGTTTTATTCATTAAATAATTTTGTTAATAATTTTTTATTTATTAAAATAATGTTATTAATGACTTTTTAGTAAAGAACAAGCAATGGTTAAAATCTTCTGAAGGTTACTCAAAAGGGTGACTTTTATAATATATATCAAGGTCAAGATCATAGAAGGTGAGTTCCTTATTCGGTAATTTACCAAATATTATGTTACTCTATTTAATCTCCTAAAATTGCATACCCAACAAAAATTTTAATCTTAGGAATCAAATTATTGTTACATTTTCTGTACGTTTAACACTTAGCTGTTTCTAAAGTAATTGTTAATTATTTATACTGTTAATAATTTTTTAATTAGCACACATTAATGTACATTTTATTTGAAATTTCTTTTTCTAGAAAATTTACCAATATTTGAGACGCTAAAAAAATTTATCAATTGCGGATTAAAATTAGGACCCGAATTACAAAGCATTTATTATTTTATTAAAAATAGGAAAGTACGTAGAAGCTTTCTAAGACTTAATGGGTTAAGTCTATTGTAATTGTAAGAGGTAGTTTTCAAAAATGTACGTATTCCTTTAAATTTAATTTTGCACACAAAAATTTTTTGAGATATTATTTATTCCAGTAAATATATGTACTTGGAATAAAATTTTGACTTTACTTCTCTTTCATGGCATTATAATTAGTTTTCTTCATTGCTTAGCTTTGTATAAAACTGCTTACCCATGATATGAGCAACCGTTTCAGAAATATTCATTGATCCGTCAACTTTTGTTTTTTCAGCACATACAACCATACTGCTTACGACAGGCCGGTCTTGTAGCAGAAATACTTCTAATGTATCCAAACAGGAAGATATTTGTTGTTGCAATGTATCTCCACTAACTAATTCCTTATTTTCTTCTTGCATATCTGCCACGAGTCCGACATCACCAATAGCACCCCACTGTATCGCTAAACCGTGTAATCCTTCTTCCATCCTTTTCTCACAGATTCTTTCCATTATGGAATTAGCCATCCCATAATTTGTCTGGCCTGCGTTTCCTCTTCCACACGAGACGGAGGAAAAAACGACAAAATGTCGAAGTTGTAGACATATCGTTCTCGACAATTCGTCCATGTTCTTCGTCATCCATGGTTTCGATTTGAACGAATCTTCGAACGTTTCTGGTGATTGATTTTGGAATGTACAATCTTTTAAAACAACTGCAAGATTAAATATAGCGTCCACTGGTGCTTTTTCTTCGGCAAATTTTAATATAGATTCACAGTCTTCATGTTTCAAAGTATCATCGACCGCAACGATCTGTATATTTACACCGTTAGATCGCCACAGCTTTACTCTTAATTGCTGATAACCTGTTCTAATCCCGGTTCGTGATGTTAATACCAGATTTTTTACACCTCGAAAAGTCAACCAATCTGCTAGCTAAGCTCTAAACCAAAACCGCCTAGTCCACCCAAAATAACATAGGATTTATGGTCCAGGCAATAATATCGTGGATAAGCGAGTAGTGGAGCATATCTAAAGACTCTTCCTCTTGATGAACTCTTATTATTATCTACGAACAATCAGATACAACAATTATTGGGTCTGTTTTCTATTGCTGAACTGGCTGCACTTATTCATCAGAGTTTATCTTTTTCTTTCCAATGTGGAGTAAGAAAGATAAACTCTCTACTAGTGCAACCAGTTCAGCAATAGAAAACAGACCCATTAAGAAAAATCATTCCTGTAAAGTCAGAAATTATAACTAACGAAGATTTCACCTTCTATTTTGTTACTGATATAGTTTTGCATTTTATTATTAACTTTATTGCTAATTAACAACTAAACTTTTATTTCATCCGGCTATAATTGGCAAATAATCATTGTTTTAAAATAATTTAAATTAAATTAAATTATTAAATTTATTGCGAAAAATATTACTTCAGCCAGCGTTTGAACCTGGAATCTCCCACATTTCGTGTAGGGCGTCGTACCAATTCGACCACTGAGGCATGTGGTAATATTTATCGCAATAATACACTAAACAATAATAAGATTGAGACACCGATATTAAGCCGCGGTTTAATAATTTAATTTAAATATATTTTAAAAATGAGATGCTTATATATATAAGTATATCAAAGATTATTAACGTCTTGACGATTAAAGGACCAAAACCAATGGTCGAATCGTCACGATGATTATTTGCCAATTATAGCCGGATAAAATGAAAGTTTAATTGTTTATTATATTGTTGGCAATTTACGAATGTACTTTAGGTTTTATTGCTAATTGTTATGATATTGCATTTTATGATTTAGTTTTACTATTACAAGATGACATTTATCTGTAATTGTTGAATGTTTTACTGGCGGTACAAAGTACACAATTTAAGTGATAATGCAAAGTAAATGAAAGATACAAGGGAAAAAATAATCAAAGTACACTTTTTGTCGAAATTGATCTGATCGTGCTACCTTGTGGCATTTTCAAAGACTTTTCATAATTATTGGAAATAAAGCCAAAAGATGTACCGTGCTGGGAAAAAAACAATTATAATTCACGCGCTTGTGAAGCAAAATTATCAGAGTCTAGCATACGATGTAAACATTACCCCGATGGAAAAAGATTTATAAAATTATATAACGAAATCTGGATAAAATTGAGAATGCTGCAATTATGTTTCAATATTTATAACAATACTAGTAGAAATTTAGACCTTTGTGTAAATATTGATAAATTGATAAATATTTACACAATTTACTTCTAAATAATATTTCAGCAAGACAGCAGCATTATGACGAATGATCTTAGCGGAATATGCAAAATTAAATTAAATTTGGAAAAATTAAATTTGGAAAAAAATTGCAAAATAATTACGAAATATATTTGAGTTTTATTACGTGTTACTCTTGTATTATACTTAGTATATTCTGTGTTTGCTAGGTCACCGTTAGATAGCATCCTTTCTAGTAAAATATGATAAAAGTAACTAGTTATATGTTTGCTGAGATAACTTTGCTTCTAAATGTCGAATAATTGTGCAAAATTTAAACCTAAAATTAAATTTATCAATTTTTGCAAATATTATTCAGAAATGTTATACCGGCAAAACCGCTGCTTTATGGCGAATTATCATAGTGCAATAACTGTGAAATTCCTCTCAATTGAATAATGCAATTATTGTACAATATTTGCACAATTTTCCTATTGAGGTAAATAAAGACTATGCATTCCGATATTCACTGCCAGTACTTTTATCAATAGTTTCCTAAGATGTTCGATGTCTTGAAACTTAAAATTACGTTTTTCTCGATATTAGACAGGATGGATATTGATCGTATTTCTCCTACAAATGTTTTTAATGTTCTAAAAAGTAATTAATATAGATATCTAAGTATAAAATATAAATGTTTAATCATGTTCATGGCACTGAATAAGGATAATACCAATGTCTTTAACTAAATTCTAATAGACAAATTAAATCAGTAATGTCCTCGGTAAGACTGCTTGCGAATTTGTGAGCAAAAATCAAATCAACTCTACTTATAATTATTGTATTATATACATATAAAATGTTTGTTTGATGTGATTGACTATCCGCGCTCTATATTAAAGACGAAGTAAGACACCTTAGTGTTCGATTTCAATTGATACCTCATCCAACAATAATAATTAACATAAGAGCGAAGGAAGCTACGTTTATATTGTTGAATAACTATAAAAAGTAAATAATTAAGGTTATTCTTATATATAAATAAAAAAAGTTTCTTGACTGAGAACATAATTTAACAAAGCTTACATTTGTTGCTATCTTTACAGCAATTAAAGAAAAGGAATATCTCTAATTAAGGGGATCCTGCAGTGATAGGCGAACTTCCTCGATGTCGATAATGTCAACCTTTTTAATTTTGTTTTTCCTATATCTGTCTTTGTCTAACGAAATGACATCTGTTCTTTTTTCGATTGCTCGCCATCTCTCGCAAGATCCGGCAACTACTGTTGCTGCTTTTCTTGTCATTCTGCATCCGTATTTGCATTACTAAAATAATTTTTTAATGGATTTTTTTTTGTACGCATTGAATCTTACTTCTACTTGCACGATATTATTCCTACATGTTTTCTCAAGGGCAGATGATAAACATTATGTATGTATAAACTGCAAAATTTTTGTTTTAAGCAAATATTGTCATCAGGTGACAGCTGTGTATGTGCCCAAATAAGTAATATTTTTAATTTTTTGATGTTTTTGATATAAAATCGCGTTTGCTACCCTAGATTTTTGTGCGTACTTTAATTCTGTAAAAGATTTTTGCAATTCTATAAAGCCAATTAAAAGATCCATCAAAAAACGATAATGTCGATAAATCATGCATACGGCTGCAGGATCCTCTTAAGGGGATCCTGCAGCCGTATGATTTACCGACATTATCGTTATTAGATGGATCTTTTAATTGGCTTTACAGAATTGCAAGTTTTTGGTCTAAAATTAAAGTCCGCACAAAAATCTAGGGAAGAAAACGCGATTTTATATCAAAAGCACCAAAAAATTAAAAATATTACTTATTGGGGCACATACACAGCTGTCACCTGACGACCAATATTTGCTTAAAACAAAAATTCTACAGTTTATACGTACATAATGTTTATCATCCACCCTTGGGAAAACATGTAGGAATAATATCGTGTAAGTAAAAGTAAGATTCAATGCGTACAAAAAAAGATCCATCTAATAATTATTTTAGTAATGCAAATACGGATGCAGGATGACAAGAAGAGCAGCAACAGTAGTTGCCGGATCTTGCGTAAGATGGCGAGCAATCGAAAAAAGGACAGGGGACCTATTATGGACTTGTTCGGAATGGATTCCGATCGGAATTGTTCAGTTATTTCCTAGATTTCTATTGTCTTTTCTAGGGAAAACGGAATAATTCCGATCGGAATCCATTCCGAACAAGTCCATAATACGTGCCCAGATGTCATTTCGTTAGACAAAGACAGATATAGGGAAAACAAAATTAAAAAGGTTGACATTATCGACATCGAGGAAGTTTGCCAGTCACTGCAAGATCCCCTTAATAAGGAGGCTCTTACCCGGCTGCTCTAATTAATGCAGCAACCGAAAAATTATCATTAATAATTGGTTATAAAATTATCGGAAAATTAAATAAAAAAATAAATAATGATTTTTACATAGTGTAAGAGTAAGTTATATGTTCTATTAGTGTAAATATTAAAATTTATACATTAAGTCAGTTGACTACGTCAGTGCTAAAGAGCAGAATAATAACATGCGCGTGTTACAACGTCGTCTGTAGCAGTCTGCAGCTAAGTGAGGTGTAGTCGTGTAGCGTTGTAGCGATTGATGCGATGAAGAGATGGAGCCAAAAGAAAGATATAACGTGAGAATGCTGAGAAGGAAAATAAAAGGAAAATTCTCGAAAAATAAAAGTTGTCAATGCGCGAGAGAATAATTATGCATGCCGCTACCATACAGCGCAGAGAAAAGACATGTGCAAGTGAGGTT
>NW_020227444.1:0-1640 GCF_003070985.1 Temnothorax curvispinosus
TGTTTACGCATTATGCGTTATGCAGAAGTGTGTGCTTCCCGCTTTAAAGGTCAATCTAGACAAACTTGCATAGCGCATAAACATAAGCATAAGAGAATTGATTGGTCCATATGCATGTGCACAAAGAAATAGACCAATCTGTTTCTTTATGCATATGGTTATGCACCTATGCAAGTTTAGGTCTATCCAGACAAACTTGCATAGGTGCACAACCATATGCATAAAGAAACTGATTGGTCTATTTCCTTATGCACATGCATATGGACCAATCAATTCTCCTAGGGTGCGTTGCCACTATACGCGTCGCGCGTCGCGTTACGACGCCGCATCATGAGTTATCCAATCAAAACATTTTATTTTATGACGTCATTTTTGACGCGAAATCTTGTCGAAAATGACGTTATAAAGTTCCTTGCACAATAGGCGATAGTGATAACGATAGTGACAGCGACAAGGTTGCCGACAAAGCTATACCTTTGTCGGCAACTTTGCCGCTGTCGCTATCGCTATCGCTATCGCCTATTGTGCAAGGGACTTAAAATGAAACGTTTTGATTGGATAACTCATGACGCGGCGTCGTGACGCGACGCGTATAGTGGGAACGCACCCTTATGCTTATGTTTATGCGCTATGCAAGTATTAGTATGTATTTGACCGGAAATGAATGTCCGGGAAAGAATCTACCATATGAAATCGTTTGTATTTCGTATGAAGACTTTTAAAGTGCAATTGAAAAGGTTTGTGAGTCATTCGTTTAATTGTAATTAATTAATTATTTTTACACCATGCATTTAGCCGAAATACATAAATTAATAAAAGTTTTTATACGGAATCGTTTGTATTTTGTATGAAGAGTTATGAAGTGTGATTAAAAAGGTTTGTGAGTCACCCAGATAATTTTAATAAAATATTTATAAACTCGGTAATTAGCCGAAATATAGATTTTTTAATTATTCATGTTAAAAGAAGAAAGCGCTAGTGTTTCCGAAGGTCCATCTGCAATCAGAATTAATATGAACGTTTTAAAAATTATTTTATACTGAAATAAATAAATATACAGGCTAATAAGCCTGTAGCTATAAGCGATAGTTACTAATTAAGTTTGTCACTCATATTTCCATCTTGCAGAGGACCTTTGTAACGAGATCAAAGATGTACACCAGCTGTGCAGGGTGAAGAGGTTATCTCAAACGCCCTTAATTGGGCCACAGCCCAATTAAGAGCGACTCAAATGTCATTACCGCTAAGTACTTCTTGCCATTTGAGTCGGCATGTTAGAGCTAGTCACTACGGATTGTGGTGACACAGCACTGGACTGCCTGCAGAAGTTAATCGCATATAGTCATTTCACTAGCAATGTGCCTGATCCAACGGAGCCTTTGCGGTTGCTTCATCGGTCCACAGACCGATGAGAGTGTGCAGCTGCAGATTATTAAAGCTCTGCTGACTGTAATGACAAGCCAGCATGTGGAGGTATACGAGGGTACGGTACTGTTAACAATTCGTACTGTTTACAACATTTACTTGTCGTCGCCCAACCTGGTAAATCAAACAACAGCCTGTGCGACTCTCACGCAGATGATCAACGTGATCTTCGCGCGAATGGAGACTCAGGCGGAGGAAGAGAACGTGAGGCTTGA
>NW_020227445.1:0-3071 GCF_003070985.1 Temnothorax curvispinosus
CTGCGTCACGTATTTTAACAAGCTCCAGATCTCGAAACGTTAGCGATGATGGTGCCGATGACTGCACGATGCGCTGTATATCTGCACGTTTTTCGATAAATGTCACCCACGTTGCATGTAGCAGAATTATCCGATTGCCTCGGTTATCGCCAATAAGTATATCCATAGAGAGTGTGGCGGTCAGCTGTCCGCCACAACGCGCAACGGTGCACGCGCAACGACGGCAGTAAGACGGGAGGCGCGCGGCGCGAGCAGCGGCACGATATCGATCGGCCGGGCAGTTCAACGCGCGCCCGCTACGCGGCGCATCGCCGGTCGATTCTCTCGTAAGTAAGGTTCGACATCGATCCTTATATAAAGGGCAGCTCAGCGGGACCTCTCCAGCGATCAGCTCACCTGTCAGGGTGTGCTATTATCAAGGCCCCTGACATTATCTCTTTTGAAGACGGAGCGTGCTCTTACTGGCCTCCGTTTGATACGGAGCGTGCTTATTCCGGGCCTTCGTTTACACCTGCTTTGCAGGGCATTAACTCTCCGCGGTAAAGTCGACAGACTCCCTGCCGCGGAAAGGTTCCTGGGTCGTTTGCGACCCAGCTCACCGGACAACACCGAGACCAAGGCGCTGCCTTCTCCAACTCCGATTCCGACTCCGATTCCTGCACCTGGGGCGGCTGGGGCCACGACGAAGGGTCTGTTCCTGATCTCCAAGGTGGATACTTTCCTCCCGTGAAAGCCACACCTCATCGACCGGCCAACCTGAGTACCACGCATCTAACTCCAACCGGAGCACTCTGTGGTGACGCACTCACCGGCCTCGTCTACGAGAACGTCAAGACTCCTCTCCAAGCTCGGCCTCAGCGAATCTAACTATTCGGGACGGATAATACGCAACACACCGCGTTAACACTACACATTAATCTTCTACACAAATCACTCACGTCCACCTATCCGTACACATCCAAGAAATAATTTACCTGTACATAGAGCATGAATAAACCTAGCGAGATTCTACCTAATTGAATGACTGGTTATTGTGGGAACCGACGCACCTTAATCCTAACTAACAACCCCACAGAGGGCATAGGTCCCGCGTTGATTCCAACATCCAAAAATTTATACGCTGTTGATGTCAAGGCAAATCTCCTTCCCAAAATACGTGGCGTGTAGCGGGGTTTATCAAAACTGAAAAAATACAATTATATGTTTATAAAAAATTTTTTTGCACAAGTATATATGAAAATTAGCGGTACTTACTCATTGTGCTGTTTCTCGCACGTTTCGTCCTGAATCGGAACGTAGTAGTTCGCACCGTGAATGTTCATCGTACCTGGAGGCTGTTTATTGCGACGTACTCGAACCGTATCGAACTCTCGACTGCGCTCTAGAATCCACGTAGACCATTTATACATACCCAAAACTGCAAAGTGCAAATCTTGCAAAAATAGCGCCAATGCACGGCTGCTGCATGGTGACCGCCACCACAATCCACATATACGTTAAATGTGATATCTTTGTCAAGAACATTCGTGATGAGATCACCTTATCGGGCATCAAATATGATTTCTTTTCAAGAGCATACGTGTCTCGCGATGATTTCATCGAACACGTGCAAAACTGCAAAATTTGCAATTTCGCATAATTCAATGGAGCGTTATTGTTTTGAAGAACATGTCACGACATGTCTCGCGATGATTTCATCGAACACGTGCAAAACTGCAAATAGCGCCGATGTACGGCTGCTGCATTGATACAGATCAAATCACCAAAAGTCAATGGCGCGTTTTTGTGAACGTACGTGTCTCGCAATGATTTCATCGAACACGTGCAAAACTGCAAATTTTGCAAATAGCGCCGATGTACGGCTGCTGAGATGAAATTAGATATGATAAGCAAACGATGCATCATTAGTAGAATATAAAATAACAAATCTAGGGGATACGCTCAATAGTCGAAAACTGGAAGTCGTGAGTGCAACAAATGGCGTTAGCAAGAGGATCATGCAATAACATGGAGCAGGAGTTGTTGGAGCAATCCACCCTGTTAAATTCGAGGGAAGACTTTGCCGCGTGGGAGCAACGATGCGACGAGTTTATTGAATCGTTGGAAGAACAAAGCCGAATTAAACGGCCACGATTATCAATCGATCAGTCATCGATCGGTCTCAAACAGTCATTAGTCGCTTGTATCGCAAGACTCGAAGGTTTGAAAGACTCGGTACGTCAACGTTTTGTACATGTGGGTGCGGGATACAGTGCGAGTGGACAGGACTCAGATGGCGCGAGATAGATCCGGCTTTTGAAAGCCGTATATTGACAGGTGCGGTGATAAATTCCAAACACATCGACCCTCGTCAATTTCTTATAAATGCGAGAGAAATTGTACTCAGTCATGTGCGGAACGTCATGCAACGACATAACAATGTAAAAACTAACACAGTGTTTAATGGTGAATTTGTTGCGGGTGACAAACGCGCGAATAAAAGTATCGCAACGAGAAACTATGAACTCTTTCGTGAGTCCGATCTGCACGAGTGATAAGCAACACGTCATCGAGCCTACTTTAGCAAAGCTGGAGGAATTCCAGGAACGTGATAGCGGATGGGCGTTGTCGCGTATACTCAATTTAATGGTAAACGTGAACAAATACAATCCGTTGCACGCGGGGTGTTTTGTGGAAATACCGCAAGAAATTTAAAAGAAGAAGGCAATGATAAACGTGCGATCAATGGACAATGTATGTTTCGCATGGTCAGTGACGACTGCTCTACATCCAGCCCAAAGAAATGCAGATCTGGAATCGTCGTATCCACATTACACGTCGGTGCTAGATCTTACGGACATTGAGTTTTCAATGACGTTGGATCAAATTAAAAAATTTGAAAATCACAACAACATCTCCATCAACGTGTACAGCATCGAGAAAAAAAAACAAGGAACTTGCAATCCTACCAATACGGGTTACTGACCGAAAGATGGACAGACACGTAAATCTGCTGTACGTGCATAACGACAACGTGGGACATTTTGCGTGGATCAAGAACCTATCCCGCCTCGTGAGCTCGGAAATCAACC
>NW_020227445.1:3171-23306 GCF_003070985.1 Temnothorax curvispinosus
TGCGTGGATCAAGAACCTATCCCGCCTCGTGAGCTCGGAAATCAACCAACACCATGGTCGGAAATACTTTTGCCATCGGTAAGTACTATAGTTCTTTTAAGAATATATAGAATATTTTGTGTATAAAAAAAATTATAATATTTTCGTTTATTTTTTTTTGCCGATGTTTGCACTACTTTAGCTCCAACGAGAAATTGGCTGCCCACACCGTCGACTGTCGGGAGATGAATGACTGCGCGATCAAGTTACCGAGCGATAACGACAAGTGGCCTTTAAAAATCACAACAGGAAGGAACGAGTTCCGTTTGTCGTATACGCCGACCTGGAGTGTACCCTGGAGAAGATGGAAGCGGATCCGGAAACGTCCAGGTACACATATCAACATCATCGCGTGTTTAGCATAGGGTACTACGTGCGTTGCTCGTACGACGAGTCGTTATCTATGTATCGGTTTCGTCGCGATAAGGATTGCGTCGCGTGGTTCGCCGAGGAGCTAAGACGTTTAGCTCACGACGTAAAAACTATATTGTCCACTAATATACCCATGGCAGATTTCACGCGAGACGAGTGGGAAAAGTTTAACAGCGCAACGCACCGTCACGTGTGCGAAGAACCGTTCGAGCCAGACGACGTGCGAGTACGCGACCATTGTCACCTGATCGGTCGATACAGAGGTCCCGCGCATTCAAATTGTAACTTAAATTATAAAGATTCGCATTGCAATTCCATAGTGTTTCATAATTTATCGGGATACGATGCACATTTTATTATAACTGAAATAGCAACAGCATACGAAGGACATGTAGATTTACTCCCAATCACAAAAGAAAAATATATTTCGTTTACAAAAAACGTTCAAAGCACCGAAGATAAAGATAAGAAAACGTGCGTCAAATTGCGATTTATCGATTCGTACAAGTTTCTCACCGCTAGTCTCGACAAATTGGCATCTTATCTCAGCAAGGATAAACTGCGAATATTGCAACGCGAATTTTGTAAATTATCCGCAGAAAATTTTAATTTGCTGACACGAAAAGGCGTATTTCCATATGAATACATTGACTGCGTTGAAAAATTGGAGAACTTGTGTTTACCACCGCGCGACTCGTTTTACAGTTCATTGACAGGTGACACCGTATCCGAGAGCGATTACGCGCACGCCGTCGACGTCTGGCAGCGGTTCTCCATTCGAACGCTCGGTGATTACAGCGATTTATATCTCAAGACCGATGTCTTGCTGTTGACCGATATCTTTGAAAATTTTCGCGATAGTTGCGTCGCAAGTTATAGACTCGATCCGGCGTATTATTATACTCTACCGGGTTTTACGTGGGATGCTATGTTGAAGCATACACACATCAATTTCGAATTGCTCACCGACATTGACATGGTCATGTTTATCGAACGCGGTATACGCGGCGGTTTGAGTCAATGTTCAAACAGATACGCGCTGGCCAACAACAAGTACATGCAGTCGTACGATCCATCGAAACCGTCGTCGTACCTCATGTATTTTGATGTAAATAACTTATACGGCTGGGCAATGAGTCAACCATTGCCATACGCAGATTTTAAATGGGTCGACGACGTAACCGATTTTAATGTTATGGATGTCGCGTTGGATTCCTCGATAGGCTACATTCTCGAAGTCGACTTGGAATATCCGCAACATCTTCACGACGCGCACACTGACCTACCGTTCTGTCCGACGCGCGATAAACCACCCGGCAAGCGGCAGGACAAGCTCCTCGCAACATTATACGATAAGAAACGTTATGTAATACATTATCGCAACCTGCAGCAGTGTACTCGTCACGGTCTCCGTATATCAAAAATTCACCGTATACTGAAATTCGCGCAATCTCCATGGCTTCGCGATTATATAGACCTCAATACAAAACTTAGGATATTGGCCAAAAACGATTTCGAGAAAAATTTATACAAATTGATGAATAATGCCGTGTTTGGCAAAACCATGGAGAATGTGCGCAATCACGTTGACGTGCGACTCGTGACTCATTGGGAGGGTAGATACGGCGCGGAGGCAATGATTGCGAAACCAAATTTTCATAGCCGAAGCGTCTTTTCGGAGAATTTAGTAGCAATAAAAATGCGAAAACTCGAGGTGAAGTTCGACAAACCAATCTATGTGGGTATGTGCATCCTCGATATATCCAAGACAATTTTGTACGAATTTCATCACGAGTACATGTTACTGTTGTATCGCGACAAGTGTAAAGTCACGTACACCGATACTGACAGTCTCATTTATCACATCGAGTGCGACGATGTGTATGATATCATGAAGCGCCACATTCATAGATTTGACACTAGCGATTACGCGATTGATAATACGTACGGTATCCCACTCGCCAATAAAAAAGTTCCGCGCTTAATGAAATAACGGTGCGATAATGACCGAATTCGTCGGGCTTAGAGCAAAGATGTACGCCTTGCGAGTGGACGGTAAGAAAGATACGAAAAAGGCTAAAGGTGTTAAGAGTAACGTCGTAGCCAGGTCGATAACGTTCGACGATTACACGCGGTGTCTGCGCGACGAAATTGAAATGACGCGACAGCAAACCTGCATAAGATAAAAAAAACACGAGGTATACACCGTGTCCGAAACGAAAATAGCTCTAAGTCCGTACGATGATAAGCGATACATTATACCCGGTTCTACCGAAACGCTGCCATGGGGACATTATAAAATACCATTGTATTCATTGTAAATATATTGTAAATACCATTGTAAATATATTGTAAATACCGCTGTAAATATATTGTAATTACATTTCGATATTTAGGAAAATAAATGACTCATATTGTATATATATGTATGTTTTTTATACTGTAATAAATTTTTACAATACATTATTCTTGTGTATCCATGAATTGTGTGAATTATCAAATCCAAACCACTTTACATAAACCTCATCCCCTCTTTTGCGCAAAACTTTTTCAACGAGATACACGTCGGGATTAGCAACGCAATGTAACTCGTATTCGTAGAAGCCGCCGGTGACGGGTTTTCCGCAGAAATCTTCCAACAGATACGTCACAGGATTAGTTTTCTGCACTTTGACGATTCTAAACACCTCCGTGGTCCAATTTGGCGTGTATCTTTTTTCGAAGATTGTCTTGAATTTACTCACGCGTACCGAATCGCCCACTTTGAATCGCGCGGGAGCAGCAATCTTTACGTGGCTGTACACCGTTGTTAGGAGCTTGTCGGCGATCGCGGGGGTAACATCGATGGGTCGCATGCCGATAGTTCGATGCTTTCGCGCGTTGTAATCCGATACGAGACCTGGCAGCGAGTTGATCCATTTATAATTTCCATTGCGCGTAAACATTTTCCACATGTCGTTCTTGAGCGTGCGATTGAATCGTTCGACGACCGATGCCTTCATTACGGAATATGTCGAATAGTGATTGATATTATGTTTCTTCAAGAGTTTCTGCACGTTTGCGTTGTAAAATTCTTTTCCCTTGTCAGTCTGCAGATTTTTCGGGCATCTTCCGCCGTCTCGAATTATTTTCGCGATCGCCGCAGTAACCTCGGGTCCGCGTGCTTGCTCAGGACGTCGATAACGGTGAGTATGTAGTGGTAGCCTCTGTTAAATCGCGTGTATGAACGCATCTCGACCACATACGCCTGCCACAGGTCATCGTATCCGCACACTATGACGCGTCTTCGAGAAAAATTTCTTCTCGCAGGAGCGTGTAATTCTTCCACAAGCCTCCGTTTCTCAGTTGATTGCTTCTTACCAGCCATGACGATGACGTGCAACTGACGCAGATATCAGATGTACGTTCTTATCTATTCGCGATGATTCGCAATTACATCATGAATCATCTTTTGAAGTTCGTTTAGGGTAGTTTGCACGTTATTCTGGAATGCGGCCATCTTTCTCTCTATTTCATCCTGTCGATCTTTCAAAATTTGCACGCTTTGCTGCACGTAACGTTTATTGGCTGCATCGCCATCATCTACAGGCGGCGCTATCCGTCGAATCTTGCGCGATTTCGCGTCAAAGTCGGTGGCGACCATGCAAAGAGCGTTATCGCGCACGTAATTTCTGATTAATCCTCTCCATTGATAGTGCGGTTCCGCACCGCCTCTTCCGAGCGATATACCAAACTTGTTGATCGGCATTTCGATGTTGATTGAATGACTCGCTGTCGCGCCACTTAATTTATAATAAGTCCAGCCTCGCGAAGTTCCTCGATAATCGACAGGATTTCGTTATCGTGACCGGTGTGACCCGCTAGGCGCGAAGCTTCGAGCAATCGGAGACGATCTACAAGCTCGTTGGGATCGTCCCAATGTACATAATCGATCTTGTTGTCGTTTAATGTCATGGCACGCGGTATACCTTTTCCAGCTTTTTTACCCGAAATCGACGATGCAATTATATGGTCGATCTTGTTGCTTGTCATGGCACGCGGTATACCTTTTCCAGCTTTTTTACCCAAAATCAACGGTGCGATTACATATTTATACTTGTATCCCCTGTTGCCCAGTAATCGAGCATGCGCATTGTGTTTGTGTTTATGAACACTTGTCATCAACAGAATGCTCTTGTACGTTTGCATATCGTCCTCCGTGTAGATATCGTCATATATCGGGATATTTCTTAAAGATCAACTCATAAAAACCAGGTGTGCCGATATATGGTACGCCGTCGATAATTATCTTGTCCGCGTTGTCCACTTGAAAACGTTTATTACCGAGCATCATTCCATCGTTGGTGAATTTAACACCGTACACGTAGTCTATACCGCTTTCTTCATCGCCGCTCAGAACTGCCCCGACGTACTCTTGGCTCAATGGACCCAATTCATCTCGCAACGTTTCTTGACCCTCAGGTGTTTGCAACTGCTGTCGAACGGACTTCGCGAGTGGGTCATTCGTGGTTTCGAAAACATCTTCGTTTGCGAGTGATTCGAGCATTGCAGGTTGTACGGAAGGTGCAGAGGTTATCGGTGGTTCATTCTATGGACCTTTTGATCGTTTCGGTTTACGCGGTTGTAAAATTTTGGTTATTTTGCTCAAATTAGATGGCACATTTATTGATCGTTTTAACGTAATCGGAGTTGAAGCCATTACGGAGTCGTTAAACGAGGCGTTTGGTCGTTGTCGTTTGAGCTTCGGCTCTTCGTCTTCCCACGCCGTTTCATTCTCAATCTTTGACACGTCAGATTTTTTGCCAGCAACGGTGTTTTCGGCAATCTGCCTTAGAGGCTCGATGATGGGCTTAAAGTGTCTCTTTAACGCGATATCTTCCTCCACTTTAGCAGTTTTCAAGGCGTGATATTTTTTGCGAATCGAATTGCTCGTTTTCGCAATTTGATTTGCTATCCTCTCGCGCTCTCTAATCTCCTCGCTGCTGTCCATGTTGCGCTAACGTTGTTCAATCGACGCGTCGACAACAACTAACCACGTTTCGGTATCGCAAAGTTGTTAAATCCTTTTCTGTATCGACCATTCGAAATTGCCCTGTCCTTGTTTATCACTACGAATCCATACTTTTGTTGCAAACACGTATGACACAATTTACTGAAATCATCGTAAGACATATCTGTGTTTACGTGATCGTTGTATATGTGTTTCAGATTGGTACCATCCTGTTTAAACATAATTAATAAATTCACGTTGTCGCGTATAAGATGCTTCGGTATCTTCGCATACGTCTGACAAAGATAGAAAGAGTCAATGTCCCGCGTGCCGGCCCATTGCAAAGTATTCTCTTATTGTATCCTGCTTGTCGCACGCCACGTCATCAAAGATAAAAATAGAATTCGGGAGCGCCTTGCTCGGCGGAATGACGTCATTGTTATTCGAGAACGTAAAGTAGCCAATCTCTTCTATCGGTGTTAGTATATTCTCCAAATATTGATATTTCGGTTGTTACAACGATTTCGAGTACACATACACGTTCTTGAAACGTACACCGTGCGGACTTTCCAGCAAGCTTATCAAGACGTTTGTCTTGCCGCAATTCGACGGACCGCAGATGATACCGCGTATAGAAATCGGTAGCATGCCTCCATGTTTGCGTACCTCTTTCGTTAACTGCATCCTATCGTCAAAGTTTGTCACTTTGATCGTCCGCGATTGTCGTACGAACCGCATTTTACCTCCCCTCCACAACGAATGAAATGCAGTATCGAGAAAGCTGGCCTATTTATAGAGACGCGTAGAGCTGAGATGCTCAGTCTTTAAAATGTTTTTGCTCGTGTCGGATAACAACGATATTTACGATTTAACCGCCGAGCAGTTAAAGTATATACCAAAGGTCATTCTACTGCGACAGTTTTATAATCACATAGATTATTTGTGGGATAAGCTTCCCGAACATATCAAGGCAGATTCGGAGGTTCAGCAATATCGGCGCTGTTTAATACATTATAATTTGCCGTGTCAGCAAACGCACATCGACGGTCCGCCACCGTTGATAAAAAACTGCGGCGAATGCCGCCGAAGATAGGTCGAGGTCTGCTGAATCGCGCGATAAACGCGCTTCCGATCGAATTACATATCCCCGGCTATCAATTTTGCGGACCGGGAACTCGTTTAGAAACACGATTGGCAAGAGGTGATCGGGGTATTAATCCATTGGACGCAGCGTGTCGCGAGCACGACATAGCCTACTCGCGTAGCAACGATCTCGCAGAACGACACGTGGCAACGATTCGACTCTTGGAGAGAGAGCTGCGGCTACAGCCGTCTGGGCGGCCATGAAGGCTAAAACGAAACTCGGTATGGGTTTGAAAACGAAGAAAAAGATAAAGAAGACCAAGCGAATACTTTTGGTAGCGAAACGCGGCGGTATCCTACCGATCCTGCCGTTATTAGGGGTTCTCAGCTCGTTGGTCGGCGGAGCGGCGGGAGTCGCAAAGGCTGTGAATGATAACAAAGCCGCGCGACGTCAGCTGGAAGAGATGCAACGTCACAATCGCGCCATGGAAGATCACGGACTTTATCTCGCTCAGTACAAACGCGGACGGGGAGTCTCGAGAAAAAAAAACGTCGAAGAGACGCTAAAAATCCCCAAGGGTGTAACTACCAATGTACAACTGCAACAATTGGCAAAACGTATGCGCATTCCATATTTTAGAGGTATTTTCATACGCGACTCGTTACCGATCGGCGGTATACGTCGAAACGAGAGCGGTATCGTGAATTTGGATAATACTGAGGGACTGGGTACTCACTGGGTGGCGTATGCGAAGAAGGGAGATCGTGCCATATATTTCGACAGTTTTGAAAATCTTCGACCACCGAGAGAATTGGCGCAGTATCTAGAGAACAATGTAATAGAGTACAATCGCACGCCTTATCAGCGATACGATCAGACCAATTGCGGACAACTGTGTCTGCGTTTTCTACAGTCGGTTAACAATCAATTTAAAGACCGGCGTTACGCTGTTTAATCTCAGTATTCATTCAAACATGTCACTGACATTTACGCTCACCGGTAAGAGCAGCATCCTCGCGGTAAGCTACTTTCCCGCCGTGGATTTGAGCGATGGCGATTACGAGCTTGGTCTAACAGATTTTGAAACCTATCACACGATACCGAATGTAAATTCGTCGAACAATAAATTCTACTATGACGACAACGACAAGGAGATTACCATTCCCGAAGGATCGTACAAACTGCGTGATATAGACATATATCTGAAACGCGCTTTTTTATGGGACCAATCCAATAATGTCTCGACAAACGAAGATGAACCGCACCCATTGATTATTATTCATGCTAATAACAATACGATGAAGAGCGAGATCAAGTGCGCTTACCGGATAAATTTCACAAAACCGAACAACATTGGATCGCTGCTGGGATTTTCAGCGAATCGCGTGCTGGAGTCGCGACAATGGCACGAATCGGATGTTCCGCTAAATATCATCAATGTAAACATCATTTGCATAGAGTGTAACGTGACCGCGGGTGCGTACAGCAACGACAAGTACGTGCACACGATACACGAGTTTTCACCGAGCGTGCCACCAGGATATATGATATCGGAAACGCCGGCACAGATCATTTACCTTCCGATCATCGTACGGAGCATTTCAGATTTGACGCTTCGCGTCGTGGATCAGGACGGTCGATTGATTGATTTTCACGGAGAAGAGATCACCGTTAGACTGCATGTACGAAGACGACAGCGATAACGTGAGATGCTCGTACTGAACGAAGCTGAGAGGTGCAACAGACGAGAAACAAAATTAGAGAGACAATCCGATCGCCAAAGAAGAAACTCACTGCGTCGAACGTTGAATTTCTGAAATCATTGGGTTTTGTCGTACGAAATGGCTAATATCTTAAACATTGGAGGTGATCCGATCTTTGACAACAGCGTCGTCAAGATTGAAACACACACGTACAATCCGTACGCCAACACAACGTTTGGACATAACGATGAGATAAGAATATCCATACAACAGCGGGATTTATACACGTTGCCGTGCGAGAGCTTTCTCTACGTTGAAGGAAGATTGACTATAAAGAAAAAAAATGACGAGTCTGAGACAACGCTTGCGAATAATTGCGCGGCGTTCATGTTTGATGAAATTCGATACCAGCTCAATGGCGTGGAGATTGATCGCAACAGAAACGTTGGAATAACCATTACCATCAAGAACTATGTATCATTTACAAATGACAAAGCAAAAATTATGCAAAATGCTGGATGGGACATTTTATCCCCGAAGGGATATTTCAACTTTTGCGTACCGCTCAACACATTATTGGGCTTTTGCAAGGATTACAAACGCGTGGTTGTTAACGCTCGTCACGAATTAATTTTGATACGAGCGCGTAGCGATAACCATTGCATTGTAGGAAATCCGGCGACGGAGCCGGAAATTGAATTGTTTAAAGTACAGTGGCGAATGCCTCACGTCACATTAAACGAGATCAATAAGCTATCCATGTTACGGGCCTTGGAAAGCGGGCAATATCTTAGTGTTAGTTTCCGTTCGTGGGATCTGTACGAGTATCCCATGTTGCAGAGCACGACCAAGCATTGGTGGGCCGTCAAAACGGCGACTCAGCTGGAGAAGCCGCGGTACGTTATCTTTGCGCTGCAGACCGGGCGCAAGAATATCATGTCGCAAGATGTTAGCGTATTCGATGACTGTAACGTGAAACTTTATCTAAACTCTGAATTTTATCCGTATGACAACATGAATCTAGATTTTGGCAAAAATCGATACGCCGTCCTTTTCGATATGTATGCGCGTTTTTGTAAAGCTTATTACGGATACGACTGCTTTGATACGCTTTGCACCGTGGTTACATTCCTGACAAAAGGACCTTTTGTTGTCATTGATTGCTCGCGACAAAACGAATCTGTCAAGAGCGCCACCGTGGATGTGCTAATAGAATTTGACTGCAAAGAGAATGTACCGGCAAATACTACCTCCTATTGTCTCATCTTGCATGATCGCGTAATTGAATACTGTCCGTTGTCGAACGTAGTGCGCAAAATCATGTAAAATGCAATATCAGCAGATATTGCAATATAAAAGACACTGATGTACCGCGATAAGATACAGATTGCTCCGTCGTTTCGTCATGGTCGTACCAACGTTTGTCAATCTCCAAGGATTCGCCGTCGGGATGAAATTTGTCGTAAAGGAGGTGGCGGTTCTGAGAAACGAGACCGTTTTGGCGCATTACATTTTTACATGTCCCATGTCATGGAGTCTTCTCATGAAATCCGACAAGTCATGCGCTTCCTGGTAGATTGCAAATCACCATGGACTACGATGGGAAGATGGAAACGTGCCCTACAGCATGGCGAAACATCTAATTACATCGGCTTGGAAAGGGTGACGAGACGTCGACTCTTGTGTATGTCAAGGGATGCCAGAAACGAGAATGGCTGGTGGATCTGCTTGAGAATAAAGCGAGAAAAAATCTAAACATTGAGATTTTGGATGCAGATTACAAAGATAACAAATGTTTAAATAATCTAGGTGTTATTAATACTATACGATGCGAAAAACATGTTAAGAATTGCGCATTACAGAATGTATTAAAAATATTTAACTGGTGGTCGTGACACCAAAAAAAATTATAATTTTTTAAAATAAACTATATATGTATTGTCACGCTTTTTTCGCCAAAAGCGGAGCAAAAAGGGGGAGAGCGGGATGGAGAGTCTCTCACGTTCGGAACCCTCGCCCTCGAACGGTGGCTTGACCACGATAGAATCGCTTGGGCGCCAGACGCGCACGAGTCGCGTCACCGAATTGCGAAACGACCAGATCCGCGAAAGTCGGCACCGTCCTCGGTGCTAGCTAGGGGGGCTAGCTAGCTCACCTAACGATGGAGGAGCAGGGTGTATGCCGGGCAGCGTTTAAGGTTGCGGGAGACGGTTAAATAAATCACACGAACATCGTCAATTTAACAGTAGAATTAACAATCTTTATTCCGAACGCAGCAAAAGACCAGGCGACAGACTGAATCGATCTAACTAATTGAGAATAACAAGTAATTTCGCTGGCAGAGGGATTATGGGCAGCGTGCTGTGCTAGTTAGGGACTAATTCTACAGTTCAATCGATGAGGTGGAGAAACGCGTCGGATGAAAATCGAAGAGTGACGATTGGCCGTGACGACGGCAATAAGTACGCGAACCGACAGCCGCGCACGAAAAATAACAAGGCAAATTCTACAGAATAACGCCGATCAAGGCAAAGCAATTTACTAAATACTAGCGGAAAGTACACACACAAGGTATATTCGAATTCCGTCGATCGCGACCAACCGTTGAAAAGCAACACGCGGAATAACGCCGCTCGCGAAATATACGGCGGCCTTGCTTACGGAATCCCCTACCGGGATCAAATACGGACGATAAGACAGGAGATAATAAGAAATTAACGCAGATCGCTACTGTGATCACGAGAAGATCACGGTACGGGATCGATCGGTAATTATTACAACGTTAGAGAAATAAATACGAGAAGATACGGAGCGGAATAGGAACGTGGCGCTCGTTAGTGCGGCGTGAAGCACGCCGTTCGGCCCGGCGACGCAACGCTCGCGCGGAGCACGCGGCCCTCGCGTGCTCCGAAACCGCTAGAACGTTCCCGCAACGATAATCTCCGCGAGTCTCGTACGCGAGTCGGAGGCTCTTCGACGCTTCTTTGACCGGATCTCCAAGGGCTCGCTCCGGTTATCCTGCCTACGACAACCACGTCCGGGGCCACTCGCGCTTGGTGTCGACCGCCGCCCGAAATCTTACGCCGAGCTTGCTTGCACGGCTAACGCGAAAATGGCGTGTCGACAACACAGCGGGAGCGCGACCCCCTCGCAGTCCGCTCGTGGCTCACAATTACTTAAACGGGCGACCTCACCGATACGCTGCTCCAGGTGCTCGTCCTCGCCGGTGCGGCCTCCCTTCTCGCCCGGGTCGGCGGGAGTCACCCACGACTGGCCGGGTTTCTCGCGGGAAAAAGGCGGACGGCAACGCGGAATGCGTCTGTTCGGTTCGGCGGATAGCGCGGAAGAGGAAGAGCGACGTCGCTTTCGATCGCGAACGAGTCGCTCTCGGTCGAACTTTTTGCCCCTCGCGCGGCCGCTCCGCGCAACGCCGTATATCGGAGAGGCGCTGTGCACCCTTACTCCGCTTTCGGGCCCGTCTGGCCCTTGAATTCTTCCTTGGGAGGAACCGCCCTACTTTAGGCTCCGGCCGCCGCTACTCCGCCTCCGGATCTGCCCTCCGTCCTCCCGGCGTCCGCTGTTAACAATGCCTCGGGTCCGGGACGTCGGGCGTTTTTGCGACAACTCTCTCGGCCGATCCTGCCAGGCCTACGCGGACTCTCAGGTACTGCCGCTTGCGCCTCGCCTTGCCGTCCCTCCCGAGCCGCACTTCCCTGCCGACGGTTGATCTTCGCCGCGGTGTCCTCCTCTTCGATCGGTGGGGCGCCGCTCATACAAAATTACAAATAATAAATTTTCTGTCGCAATATTTTGATTAATGCCACTTGGAGATCTCGACGCTCGGTATACTCTCCCGACCCGTCCCGGGGCGCAAACCCCGCGCCTTGTGACGGCAGCGGGGACGCTGCCACGCGCGGTGAAGCCGCAACGTCACAGTATATAAATGTTTTACAAGTTAAAAAATAATAGGCTATGAGAGCCGACGCAGGATCGAATATGCAGAAAAAATTATATTTGTAGTCAAAACATTAAAACATTAAGTTCAATCAAACGTTTCGGCCCTAAATCGGGCCCTCTTCAGTGACTCATATAAAAGTTAATATGCACGCAACGACGCGGTATCGCAATGGGCTGATTACAATATCGGATATGCACGCGTACAATGGTAGTGCAATCGGTTAACGCGAAACGCAAGCGCAGATGTTATAATTTGCATTTTGAGAACGTTAGGTGCGCGTTCAGATTTCTCTGCAAGTGTATGTTACGGCGCCGGGCGCGTATGTCCGGTAAGCACCCGCGCAGCATTGACAGCGGGAACATAAATGTTTTATTTCCTTTTCCAACATAGTTTGTAGTATAATATAGATGTTTTAGGTGTTTTTAAAGACGTTGTTGAAAATCTAACGCTCGCAAAGTGAAAGCGAGCGTTGGGAATATTCGAGAACGCTCGATTTGCTCCAAAACGTTTATTTGCCTTCCCTCCGGTTTTTTTGGTGTTTTCGCTCGCGCCCGGAACACAAGTGCACATCGCGTGATCGCTCGTACAGCGACCAATAGTCTGGTCGCTCGACGATTTGGAGCCAATTAGCGTTTCTCACGTATCTAAGTTTCCTCGCGGAAAAGTTCGGAGCTCCGGCCGCGATCGCTTCGCTTGCTCCGGCCGGGAGCTCAGTGAGCCAAGTGCGCCCTAGCCATTCGTACGCGACACTGATTGTCGACATCGAAAACGGACCACGAATCGGAGCGAATGTAAAGCGAGTGCTGTGTAACAAACTTTAATAAATTGACTGTTACATTTTCCAAAACGAGACCCTAATTATTTTGAACTGTCCTCGACTCGCTGCGCGAAAACCCGGAGCAATCCACTTAACAAACGTTTTAGTTGTTTTTAAAGACGTTTTAATTGTTTTTAAAGACGTTTTAGTTGTCTTTAAAGACGTTTTAGTTGTTTTTAAAGACGTTTTTGTTGTTTTTAAAGACGTTTTAGTTGTTTGATAGTTGTTTAAAAGATGTTTAATAGTTGTTTTAGATGTTTAATAGTTGTTTTAAAGATGTTTTAAAGATGTTTAATAGCTGTTTTTAGTGGTTTGATAGCGGTTCAATAGCAGTTATACAGATCAAATCATCAAAAGTCAATGCGATATCGTTTTCAAGAACATACGTGTCTCGCGATGACTTCATCGCACACGTGCATAACTGCATCGTACATTTTTCGGAAAGCGCATCCGTACTGATGCTGAGATCACGGTGAAATTAGATATGATAAAAGAACAAACGATGCGACATTAGTGAGATATAGAAGGATGAATTTGAGGGTACGCTCAGTAGTCGAGAATTGGAAGTCGTGAGTACAACACCACGGTTTCATCGTTATTTTATGATTGAACATTTTTTTTGTTTTACCGTAATATGAGCGACGAGTACATAAAATTGTGCAAACCGGTGGTCAATTGTAAATTCAGGATTGTGAAAATCAGCGAACCGCAAATAAGAAATTGTAGCAGATTGTATATGTGGAGAATTGACGTACCGCGATATCTGATCCGTCGCGAAATTGGAATCGCTGATCTCCAATCGAACCGGGAGTTTCTCGATTTCCAACTATATTGGAAAAAAATCTTTGGATATTATTATGATTATTGAGTCTAGCGCGTAAGTGCAACAAAGTGTATGTAAAATGGATCTCGAAGAAATGTTTGAAGAAGAAATGGAAGTTGAGGTGAATGAACAAAAAAAGAAGAAATGGAAGTTGAAGTGAATGAAGAGGAAGAAATGCAATTCTTTCGGACGATTCATGTTATGACAGCGAAAGATCTGATACGGAAGAAATTTTCAGAGTTGTGCTGGTAGTTGCTAGGATATATATATTGTTACGCTCGACCGTACGTCTCACGCCACTCACACTCACTCAATCACTCGCGGCTCGCGGGAAGCAAGGAAGGACACTCTGATGTTAGAAACTTGCTTATTATTATAAAATACAACGACAGGGCAGACACGTTTGTTTGGCACGAAAGCCCAGATTCAAATCTGACTCGCGTCGCTAATCAACAACCGTTGCCACGGGGCGCTTCTCACTTCACGTCCGACTCGCGTGTACCGGGCGTCTCAGCACGGGCGTAACAATATGCATGCGTATATATTTTTCGGAAACGGCCGACGAGCGACAAGACGAAGAGAGAGAAGAGGGGAGTGAATCCCGGCAATCTGTAGTCAGAGCTCATATAGGACGCACGTCGCACGTCGCGAGTGCATAATAAACCGTCTTTGCAGTTAGAATAGAAATAAGTGTCGTAATTTGTCGAACCCCTTCCATCTAAATAAAAGTCAAGTAAATAACATCTGGCGACCGTGACAGGACTTTCTGAAGGGAGAAGAACATTACGCAATCAAAGTATTTAGGAAGGCGCGAATTACGTGCAATCTAACCTCTGCACTCGTGTGCAACAGGGCGTTCGTATCTTTCAAGAATTACGTTACGCGAACGCTTACTCAAGAGCGAGAAAATGGATGCTGCCAAAAAGCAGAGGAAAATTCTGCGCGCGAGTTTCACGAAGGCGCTCAATGCCTTTACGGCCAAAATGGACGCCGAAAAGCCGCGGGAAGAAAAGATGGTAGCGTTTCAGTTTCTTGAAACCAAGATGGCAGAGTTGAATACGGTAGAATCCACGTACAACCAATTACTTTTCCAATCGGATGCGGACGACGACACCATTATGAAGGAGCTTAAATTGGACGATCGTATAAGACGAACTTCATTACAGCAAAAATGAAGATGGTAAATCGGACGTCGACGACGTCGGTCGACGCACCAAGGACAGTTTCCAGCGCCGTTAAGACAGCGAACCTCCCGAAATTAGAACTGCAAAAATTCAGTAGCATGGTCAAGGAGTGGCTTCCGTTTTGGAGTCAGTTTAAGAAGATACACGACGACCAGACGATTAGTAATGAAGATAAGTTCCAATATTTACATCAAGCTACGCTTCCGGATTCTCGTGCCAAGGAGATTGTGCAAAGTTTCTCGCCAACGGGAGAAAATTATGTGAAAGCAATCGCGAGTTTAAAAAATCGTTTTGGACGAAAGGACGTCATTGTAGAATTCTATGTGCGGGAGTTGCTCGGCTTGGTATTGCAGAATGCGGTGAGGGGAACCAAGAAGGCATCGCTGGCGAGTGTGTATGATAAACTTGAGCTACATTCGCGCATTGGAAACGCTAGGCGTGACAACGGACAGATGCGCTGCCAAGCTTTATCCTTTAGTCGAATCGTCGCTCCTTAAGGAAGTACTACGCACATGGCAACGCAGCAGACGAGAGAGACCAGAAGATAATGAAGAACGTGAAATTACCGACCGACTGTCCAATCTTCTCAAATTTTTGCAACGCGAGGTCGAGAATGAAGAATGCATCGACATGGCGCTGACAGGATTACCGGTGGAACAAGAAATAGTAAAAAAGCAGAAGAGCAATATAGAAGCATCGAAAGAAGCACCCAGCGCTAGTGTTCTTCTTGTTTCTAAAGACCCTAAGCCCGCGGAGTGCGTATTTTGCAAATCGAGTCATAAGAGTTAGGTCTGCGAAAATGCGCGAAAATTAACGCTTGACGAGCGAAAAGAGATCGTAAAAAAAGAAAAATGCTGTTTTAATTGTCTAAAGCGCGGACACGTGTATAAAAAATGTAAGGTTAAATTGCGATGCAATTGGTGTTCGAGACGACACGTGTTAGTGATGTGCCCGGGTATAGTCCGCAAAGAAAATGTTCCGCCGAATAAACCCGATAATAAAGATCCCGTGAAAGCCGCGGAAAAACATAGTTTAGCCAGGCTGAGCAAAATGCGTGACGTTTATTTACAAACGCTTCGCGTAAAGTTGTACTCGCAATCACGAGAAAAAATAGTAAGAGCGGTCATAGATACAGTTTCCCAACGTTCATACATCCGCACCGATGTTGCAAGAGAATTAGGTTATGTTTCTCGGGGCAGGCAGGAGATTTTGCATTCTTTGTTTGAAGGGGTTAAATCAGAATGTAAAACACATAATGTATTTTTCACGACTAAAAAATCTCGATGATTCTTATGCGTGCAATTTTTCGGTAATGGATCAGGAAACTATTTGTTCTCCAATTCAAAGCATTAAAAAAGATAAGTGGGTCGAGGAATTACGGGATCAAAATGTTCATTTAACGGACATTGGAGAGAGCAGTAGCTCGATAGATATTCTTATCGGCGCGGATGTAGCGGGCAAATTAATAACGGGCCGCAAATACGATTTAAAGAACGGTTTGACAGTCTTCGAAACACGGTTAGGATGGACGGTGATAGGAAAATTGCCGAGAGAATCTCAAAGGGTCGACGTGGCGGTAATGATCACTACGTTATTCATACAGGAGGCTAATATATCAGATCTATGGCGTTTGGATGTGGTCGGTATTTCGGAGCCAATCGAAGGGGCGAGTTGATTAGTTAGAGAAGAGCAAACGCGGGAATTTAAAAAAAAAAACAGCTAAATTGAATGACGAAGGTCGGTATGAAGTTAAATTGCCATGGGTAAAGGATCACGCACCTGTTTCTAGTAATTATAACGCGTTTAAGATTAAAAAAATGTATAAGACTAACGACACAGCGTCTTCTGGAAGCGTACGACGAAGTTTTTAAGCAATGGCTATCCGAGGGTATTATTGAGAGAGTACCGGTCGAAGAAGTTGATTTAGGCCATTATTTACCACACCGTCCGGTAGTAAAGACGCATGGCACGACTAAGATTAGGCCAGTGTTTGACGCGTCGGCGTGTAATAAAGGTTATTCGTCCCTAAATCAGTGTCTAGAAAAAGGACCGAATTTAATCGAACTAGTGCCTTCAGCCTTAAACAAGTTTCGAGAAAACAAAATCGGGGTCGTGTTGTAACCGAACGGCACTACAAGGGGGTACAATTCACGTTTTATGTCCTTATAATCAACGGTCGCCAATCGGTTTGACCTTCGATAACCGAGAAGGTAAGTAGCTATGATTCCTTGGAATATTAATTCGACTAATAATTCTTCTTTTCAGGTTCCTGCCACGCATGGATCATCGCCGTCGCCGACACCAGGATCACCGCTGCCACCGCTTCACCAGGATCAACAAGGGACTTCGATGAATCGACGCCGATGGACCAGGTAAGTAGAAGGTAAGTAAAACGTGATAATTCCAAAAATTATTTATGCTCTGATTAATTAATTTACTCAAAACTATTTGTTCACACCATCATTGTTCAGTGATGGTTGTTCACACTTCTTCAATTTATACAAGATGGTGGTCGCACGTATCGTTAAGCTACGCACAAGTATCCGGCGGTATACAATACCGTTCGCTTTTGTTAAAACGAATAATAACGCGTTTCGAGGGCGTTCCCGTTTGTTAGAGATGTCGTGGTACAATAATTTTCGCATTCGAATCACAATCGCAGAACTTAGCGCGACAACGAACTATATACGAAGTATAACGTGTTACCTATTCGATGATCCACGAGAGACTGCCCCGATTTGCCCGTCTCTCTGTGGCTCCCCACCGTCACAGTATATACAGTAGCGCAGTAGTCTCTGTCGGCACTTTTGATGTTAGCGTGGATAAAAATGAACTGCACATGCGCGTGCGAGGTATGTAACCAATCAGAGCACCGATAATCTGTCTCACTTCCTCTCACTGTTATAAGTCTCTCTCTCTTTCTAATTTATCGTTGCGTGTCAGACGCGCGCGTTTTGATTGGGATAATGTATGGAGACGCATGTTTGACGTGCGTTATAACGCGCAGAAACGCATGCATAAACAACAAGGGTTACATTTGAGATAGAAATAAAACATAATGTACAACCAGACGCGCGCTATATATTTATTTATTGGCACTATATATTTTTTAATTATATATATATATAGATTAGGTATATACAAAATACAGATAAATTTTAATAATTTGTATAGCAATTGTACAAATGTCCATATTACTTCTTCGTGTTATACACGAGTTATATAACACAAATCAGTACATTATTTATGCTATCAATATTTAAACGGTCACAAAAGGTAATATCAAGGAAATATTAAAAAAATTATATAATACAACTTGTAACTTAATTTTATCTAAAATATAAGTAGAAAAGGCTGTAAAGGTCACAACGCGGATCACGGTGCGTTCAGATATAAATGTGATTTATTCCTCGATTTACAAAAATCCAAACGTTTCGGCTCCTGTCTGAGCCATCCTCAGTGGTATAATATTAACATCAAAAATATATATTTTCCCTTAACATGGTGAGTTTGTAACGGCCTGACTTTATCGAACGCGGACTAGCGTGCGGGATCGGGAGTTCGATGACAGGCCCAGAGACAATAATCAATTTAGGTTGTACATGCAGTAGTTTATTCAGTTTAGCTTATTATATACACGAAATGTTAGCGTGGTATTTGATATAGCGCAGGGACGGGCAGAACGCGATATATACAACGAAAGGGGTAGTGCGGATGCACTCGATAACGAACGCGGTAGCACACTATTCGACGGACTCGGTATACACGAAGAGGGATGTTCGCGCGGTATTTGATATAGCGCAGGGACGGGCAGAACGCGATATATACAACGAAGAGGTAGTGCGGGTGCACTTGATAACGAACGCGGTATCGCTATTCGACGGGCTCGGTATATTACATAGACGGACTCGGTACATTACAGGTAGTGCGTGCGCACTGGCAAACGGCGCGGTATTACAATCATCGACGGACTCGGTATATTACATATTACATAGGCGGACGCGGTATATTACAGGTAATGCATGTGCACTTGATAACGACGCGGTATTAAGATACTGGACGGACTCGGTATATTACCGGTAATGCCTGTACGCTTGCGGACGCCGCGGTATTGCGATAATATGCGTGCGGGAACGCGTAGCGTAGGATGAAGGATTTCCGGGGCCCCGGGGCGGCGGCAGCGAGAGCCCTCGTTGCGAGGCCGAGCGCGCTCGACCCCGCGTAACCGTGCCTTCGGGGTTAGTTCTGAGGGAGTGCGGGAACACCTGAGAGCCCTCAGTCGAGGCTCGGAGCACCGGACCTCGTTGGCGTGTTCCCTAGGAGTCGGAATAGGTTTCGTCTGGAAGTAGCGGATCTTTCGACGAAGTGTCTTTCTCTCGCCGGAGCGGCGGTTTATATACCCGCCCGGCGCGGCGGGTTCGCTAGGAGCGCCGATTGTCGCGCGCTGGTGGGGTGGCGCGGCGCCGCGCTCGTCCTCGGGGCGGCTCGGCTGCCGTCGTCGCTCGTCGGGAGGCACCGGTGCCGCGCTTGGCCCGCGCACACGGTGTGTTTTGAATCACGCTTAAAATGTGGGCGCACCGCGCCCTGGTCTTCGCCCGACTGGTCGTCGGTCGGGCGGCATCCGGCGGTCGTTAGCCGGGAACGATGCTTAGCGCACGGGGTGCATCGTTACAAGTTTACTGTTTCAATTTGACAGAAACTTAGTGAGACTAAAAGGTCCAAATCAATTAGTTTGGAGAAAAAATACGTCGCAGTCAAACCGAATAATAAGAAAATAAGACAAAGAAAATAATCTGTGCAGAGCGATCTGTAAGACGAGATCCCATCGACACGACGCACAACGAAAGACATTCTGAATGATTTCGTCTTACAGATCGTTCTGCACAGATCATTTTCTTTGCCTTATTTTCTTATTATTCGGTTTGACTGCGACGTATTTTTTTCCAGACTAACTGATTTGGACCTTTTAGTCTCACTAAGTTTCTGTCAAATTGAAACAGTAAACTCACCATGTTAAGAGAGAATATATATTTTTGATGTTAATATTATACCACTGAGGATGGCTCAGACAGGAGCCGAAACGTTTGAATTTTTGTAAATCGAGGAATAAATCACATTTATATCTGAACGCACCGTGATCCGCGTTGTGACCCTTACAGCCCTTT
>NW_020227446.1:0-3114 GCF_003070985.1 Temnothorax curvispinosus
TACGCCCCTCCTAGCTGGACCCGTGCCAGATACGGGCAGCTCCTCGCCGAGGTCGAGGGCTGCGTGCGGTCGTGCACGACTGGTCGGGTCCTGGTCGCGGGGGACTTCAACGCGAAGTCCGCGCTATGGGGTTCCCCGCGGACCGATCAGAGGGGCGACGTCACCGAGCGATGGGCGGCGGGTCTCGGCCTCTGTTTGGCAAACAGGGGCCGGGAGGGCACGTGCGTGCGGGAGCGAGGGGAGTCTATCGTGGACCTCACGTGGGCCACGCCCCTTGTCGCCCGCGATTTGCACAACTGGCGGGTGATCTCCGAGTTGGAGACCCTCTCGGATCACCAATATATCGAGATGGTGATCCGGAGAAGCCCACCGGGCCTGCTCGCCCGCCGCCTGGCCGCTGGCAGAACACAGCGCAGATGGGCCCTCAAGAAACTGGACGCGGACCTCTTGAAGGCCGCGATCCTGGCCCTCACATGGGGCAGAGAGGACGTGGATCCCGGGGGGGCGGAGGCCGACGCGGAAGACGTCGACGGGCTCGCCGGGGACATGGTCAGGTTGGTGTCGCGTGCGTGCGACGTGGCCATGCCCCGGCTTGAGCCAATGCCCCCCCCCCCCTTAAAGACAGGCGCACTGGTGGACCGGGGAGTTGGCCGCTCTCAGACGCTCCTCGGTCCATGCCAAACGCCAATGGAGAAGGGCGCGTGCGGGGCGACGCCGCGGCAACGCCCTCTCCGAGGAGGAGGCCGGGCGGGCCTGGTGTTCCGCCCGCCAGGACCTGGCCCGAGAAATTTGCGCGGCCAAGGAGCGGGCCTGGAGGGAACTCCTCGACAGCGTGAAGGAGGATCCGTGGGGGCACCCCTACAGGCTTGTATTGAACAGGCTGAAGCCGTGGGCGCCCCCGTTGACGGAGTCGCTGGCCCCCGAGTTCGTCGAACAGATAGTCGACAAACTTTTCCCCTCCGCGGATAGGGGGAGGTAAACTTTCCCTCCACCGCTCATTACGAGTGGGAGGGGGCTTGGGAGGTCAGCGACAAAGAGCTGTCGAGGGCTCTCAAGAGGGTCAAGAGAGGCAAGGCTCCTGGCCCCGACGGCATTCCGGGCCGCGCGTGGACCTTGGCCGCGGGGGGAATCGCCGGCGACATGAAGCGGGTGTACACCGCCTGCTTGCGAGCCGGCAGATTCCTCCGGGAGTGGAAAATGGCCAGCCTAGTGCTCCTGTCAAAACCGGACAAGTCTCCGGACCAGCCCGGCGCGTACCGTCCCATATGCCTGCTGGACGAGGCGGGCAAGATATTCGAGCGAATAATCGCCGAGCGCCTCGTCCAGCACCTGTCCCGGAAGGGAAAGGAGGGAATCTCGGACGATCAATTCGGCTTCCGTGCCGAGAGATCGACCATCGACGCGATAAAGCGCGTCCTCTCTCGGACGGAGGCCGAAATCGCGGAGGGGAGGGTGGTGGCAGGCGTCAGATTCGACGTCAAAAATGCCTTCAACTCCCTCCCCTGGCCCGTGATAGGGGACGCCCTGAAAGCGTACGGCGTCCCCGACTATATGATCGCGATCGTTCGAGATTATTTCCGGGACAGGGGTCTAATGTACACAGACCGGGACGGTGTCCTGAGGGTTCGTTTGATCGAATGCGGGGTCCCCCAGGGGTCGGTCCTGGGGCCCCTGCTATGGATTATTGGATATGATCGAGTTCTCAAGACTCCCCTCCCCTCGTGTTGCTGGCTCTCGGAATATGCCGATGACATATACCTGGGAGTCAGCGGGGAGGGGTGGCGGGAGCTTTTTAGGCTGGCCAACGCAGCAGCTGAGAGCGTGGTGCGCTTGATCAAGAGACTGGGCTTAGAGGTGGCGCCCCAGAAAACCCAGTTTACGGTTTTCTACAACAAGAGGGAGCGGGGCCCACCTCCGGAAAGGCTCTGTCTCTCGATCAGAGGAGTGAAAGTCCCGACCACTCCGTGGATAAAGTACCTCGGCATGTGGCTGGACAGCGGAAGGAGCTTTGGCGAGCACGTGGCCCGCGTAGCCCCGAAGGCCACGCAGATGGCTAACTGTTTGGCTCGGCTTATGTCGAATCTCGGCGGGGCAGGAGGGCACGTGCGTCGTCTCTACGTCGCGGTGGTCCACTCGGTGCTGCTATACGCAGCACCGATATGGTGGGAAAGGGTGAGCCAGACAGCTCACCTACGCGGGCGCCTGGCGGCGGTACAACGGATCGTCGCGATCCGTGCCGCCAGGGCCTATCGGACCGTATCGCACGTGGGGGCGACCGTCCTCGCCGGAATACCGCCCGCGCATCTTGTCGCGAGGATGCACGCGTCGGTGTACGAAAGCATCGCGGAGATGCGCGGGCGCGGGCAGGTCATCGTCCCAAGGGCGAGGGCGTTGCTAAGGTTCCAAGGAAAGGAGGCCCTCCTTCGGTGGTGGTCCGACTGGCTGTTGGACCCCCGACAGGCCAGCTACGGAAGGAGGACCGCGGAGGCTGTCCAACCGGTACTCGCGGAGTGGGTGGAGGGCCGGAAATATAGATACTTGACCTTCCACGCGGTGCAGGTGCTGACCGGCCACGGCTGTTTCAGCGCGTACCTGCACCGCATCGGGAAGGAGCGCACCACGCGCTGCTACTACTGCCCGGAGGAGGCGGACACGGCGCAACACACTTTGGAGTTTTGCCCCTTTTGGGACGAACAGCGCCGTGTCCTCCGGGCAGCCATAGGTGAGGATCTCTCCCTACCGGCCGTGGTGGCTGCGATCGTGCAGCGAGGCTGCGCGTCCTCAATCTCACCGCTGCCGTTGCATCGCCGCATCTGGATTACAGGCACCCTCATGGATATCGCTGTGATGGCCTCCTTGTCGGTCCAGTCGGTCTCGGCTAAAATGGCGCTGTGTCCCGGCGCCACAGTACGTGGCGCTTAAAATTTAAATCGGTGCCACAATACGTAGCGCTTAAAATTTAAATTAAATATAACTCTCGCGAGCCTGCAGAATAACAAATCGGCGCCGCGATACGCGGCGCTTAAAATTTAAATTAGATCTAACTCCCTAGGGACCTGCAGGCAGCACAACCAATCGGCGCCGCGATACGCGGCGCTTAAAGTTTAAATTAGA
>NW_020227447.1:0-14929 GCF_003070985.1 Temnothorax curvispinosus
CATGTCCGTATATCCTCATAGATGGTCTCTTTTGTTCATCTTGTGGAAACCCATTATATCTGATTTTACCGTGTAATCTGTGTCTTATGTGTGTTTTTGTGTAAATTTTAACTGTGTAAATAGCCTGTGTAAATAGCCTGCAGTATTTTAATGTATACATAATATTTTTGTAAATTAAGAGACAATGGCCTGAATTCTGAAGGTGACTGACTCAAGAGTTAGGGATTTCTAGTTCAAATCCTGCGGTGGTAAGCAAATTTTTTATGTATAATATAAATTTATTTAAACGCGATCGTGAGCGAGAACGCGAACGGGAGCGAGAGAGACCGCGCGAACGAGAAGACGCGCGCAACCGGGGGACGGGGGAAACATCTACGAGGAAGAGATAACGCGAGCGTGTCGTATGACGTCACGCGGACTCCGTGGCGCGGTAAAAACGTGGGTCCTTTCACCCCGCGGCGCCGGAAAACCACTGATCTACGGAAAACGCGGTTCCCTCCTCCCCCTCCCCTCGCGGCGCCCAAAACACGCGGTTCCCCCCTCCCCCTTCCCCGCGGCGACCGAAACACGGGGTCCCCCCCGCCCGCGGTTCCCGCCTTCCCCCGCGGCGTCCGAAACACGCGGTTCCCCCCTTCCCCTCACCCCCCTCATTGCCCCATGGTTAGAACCGGCCTAGCTTACCTACTTCTTACGTTGGTCAAGTTACAGTCATCGAATACGCTAATATTTTGAGACATGATATTCTTGCGGCCGGTCTGCAACGCAAAGATAACGTACCGCGGCTTCTCTAGCTGAGTTGCCGCTTTGACGGCCCACGAATGCTTGGTCGTGCTCTGCAACATGGGATACTCATACAGATCCCACGAACGGAAACTGACACTAAGATATCGCCTGCTTTCCAAGGCCTGTAGCATAGATAGCTTATTGACCTCGTTTAACGTAACGTGAAGCATTCGCCACTGTATTTTAAACAATTCGATTTCCGGCTCCGTCGCAGGATTTCCTACAATGCAATTGTTATCGCTACGCGCTCGTATCAAAATTAATTCGTGACGAGCGTTAACAACCACGCGTTTGTAATCCTCGCAAAAGCCCAGCAACAACTTGAGCGGTACGCAAAAGTTGAAGTATCCTTCCGGTATGCTCGATGTAACGTCCCAGCCAGCATTCCGCATGAGTTGAGAATCATTATACGATAGCGATACGTAGTTCTTGATGGTACTGGTTATGCCAACGTTTCTGTTGCGATCAATCTCCACACCGTTGAGCTCGTATCGAATTTCATCAAACATGAACGCCACGCAATTATTCGCAAGCGTTGTCACAGACTCGTCATTCCTTCTCTTTATTACCACCCGTCCTTCAACGTAGAGAAAGCTCTCGCACGGCAACGTGTATAAATCCTGCTGTTGTATGGGTATTCTTATCTCATCGTTATGTCCAAACGTTGTGTTGGCGTACGGATTGTACGTGTGTGTCTCAATCTTGACGACGCTGTCGTCAAAGATCGGTTCACCTCCAATGTTTAAGATATTAGCCATTTCGTACAACGAAACCCAATGATTTCAAAAATTCAATGTTCGACGCAGTGAGTTTTTTCTTTGGCGATCGGATTGTCTCTCTAATTTTGTATCTCGTCTGTTGCACCTGCTCAGCTTCGTTGAGTACGAGCATCTCACGTTATCGCTGTCGTCTTCGTACATGCAGTCTAACGGTGATCTCTTCTCCGCGAAAATCAATCAATCGACCGTCCTGATCCACGACGCGAAGCGTCAAGTCCGAAATGCTAAGTGCGATGATCGGAAGGTAAATGATCTGTCCCGGCGTTTCCGATATCTTATATCCTGGTGGCACGCTCGCTGAAAACTCATGTATCGTGTGCACGTACTTGTCGTTGCTGTACGCACCCGCTGTCACGTTACACTCTATGCGAATGATGTTTACGTTGATGATATTTAGCGGAACATCCGATTCGTGCCATTGTCGCGACTCCAGCACGCGATTCGCTGAAAATCCCAGCAGCGACCCAATGTTGTTCGGTTTGGTGAAATTTATCCGATAAGCGCATTTGATCTCGCTCTTCATCGTACTGTTATTAGCATGAATAATAATCAATGGGTGCGGTTCATCTTCGTTTGTCGAGACATTATTGGATTGGTCCCATAAAAGAGCGCGTTTCAGATACATGTCTATATCACGCAGTTCGTACGATCCTTCGGAAATGGTAATCTCCTTATCGTCGTCGTCATAGTAGAATTTATTGTTCGACAAATTTACATTCGGTATCGTGTGATAGGTTTCAAAATCTGTTAGACCGAGCTCGTAATCGCCATTGCTCAAATCCACGGCGGGAAAGTAGCTTACCGCGAGGATGCTGCTCTTGCCGGTGAGCGTAAATGTCAGTGACATGTTTGAATGAATACTGATATTAAACAGCGTAACGCCGGTCTTTAAATTGATTGTCAACCGACTGTAGAAAACGCAGACACAGTTGTCCGCAATTGCTCTGATCGTATCGCTGATAAGGCGTGCGATTGTATTCTATTACATTGTTCTTTAGAAACTGCGCCAATTCTCTCGGTGGTCGAAGATTGCCAAAACTGTCGAAATATATGGCACAATCTTCCCTCTTCGCGTACGCCACCCAGTGAGTACCCGGTCCCTCAGTATTATCCAAATTCACGATACCGTTCTCGTTTCGACGTATACCACCGATCGGTAACGAGTCGCGCATGAAAATACCTCTAAAATATGGAATGCGCATACGTTTTGCCAATTGTTGCAGTTGTACGTTGGTAGTTTCACCCTTGGGGATTTTTAGCGTCTCTTCGACGTTTTTTTTTTCTTGAGACTTCCCGTCCGCGTTTGTACGGAGCGAGATAAAGTCCGTGACCTTCCATGGCGCGATTGTGACGTTGCATTTCTTCCAGCTGACGTCGCGCGGCTTTGTTATCATTCACGGCCTTTGCGACTCCCGCCGCTCCGCCGACCAACGAGCCGAGAACCCCTAATAACGGCAGGATCGGTAAGATACCGCCGCGTTTCGCTACCGGAAGTATTCGTTGGTCTTTTTTTTTTCTTCGTTTTCAAACCCATACCGAGTTTCGTTTTAACCTTCATGGTCGCCCAGACGGCTGTAGCCGCAGCTCTCTCTCCGAGAGTCGAATCGTTTGCGGTGACACGTTTTCGCGCTTCCACGGCGAGTATATTGTCTGCCACGTGTCGTTCTGCGAGATCGTTGCTACGCGAGTAGGCTATGTCGTGCGACACGCTGCGTCCAATGGATTAATACCCCGATCACCCCTTGCCAATCGTGTTTCTAAACAAGTTCCCGGACCGCAAAATTGATAGCCGGGGATATGTAATTCGATCGGAAGCGCGTTTATCGCGCGGTTCAGCAGACCTCGACCTATCTTCGGCGGCATTCGCCGCAGTTTTTTATCAACGGCGGCGGACCGTCGATGTGCGTTTGCTGACACGGCAAATTATAATGTATTAAACAGCGCCGATATTGCTGAACCTCCGAATCTGCCTTGATATGTTCGGGAAGCTATCCCACAAATATTCTATGTGATTATAAAACTGTCGCAGTAGAATAACCTTTGGTATATACTTTAACTGCTTGGCGGTTAAATCGTAAATATCGCTGTTATCCGACACGAGCAAAAACATTTTAACGACTGAGCATCTCAGCTCTACGCGCCTCTATAAATAGGCCAGCTTTCTCGATACTGCATTTCATTCGTTGTGGAGGGGAGGTAAAATGCTGTTCGTACGACAATCGCGGACGATCAAAGTGACAAACTTTGACGATAGGATGCAATTAACGAAAGAGGTACACAAACATGGAGGCATGCTACCGATTTCTATACGCGGTATCATCTGCGGTCCGTCGAATTGCGGCAAGACAAACGTCTTGATAAGCTTGCTGGAAAGTCCGCACGGTGTACGTTTCGAGAACGTGTATGTTGCGACGTCTCTTCGGTCGCGGAGCTGTTCGGCGCGACGGGAGAACGACCCAAATCTAGACCGGGTGGCAGAGCCCTTCAAAACTCAAAAAAACTGCACGCGAAATTGTTGGGCGCCAGGTGTGGAGAAGGCCACACCACCTTTGTCTCGAAACGCTAAAAGTAGGAGTTATTTTGAGAGATCTACCCCGGGAGCTCCGAGGGTGGAGCGGGGGGGGGCACCGCGAGCGAGGGGGGAGCGGGGCGGGGGGGTACCGCCGGCGAGGGGGGAGCGGGGCGGGGGAACTCGAGGGCGAGAGGGTCCGCGGGGAGGGGGGTGGGACTCGAGGGCGAGGGTGGTCCGCGGGGTGGGGGGGTAGTCGGCGAGCATGTCGGGACATGTTTATTAAATGTTAATAAACATATCGTTGACAAGGGTACCGCCGAGGAGGGGGGGTGTCCGCGTTCTACGCCGAGGGTGGTCCGGGGGGGGAGGTAGGTGTCCGGCGGCGCGCCGCGGGAGGATGGGGGTCCGCGTCCAACGGCCACGTCGGTCCGCGTGACGTCACACGGCTCGCCCGCGTCTCGTTCGCGTTGTCTTTCTCTCAGCGCGGTCTCTCTCTCTCGCTCCCGTTCCTTTGTCTCTCCCCCGTTCGCGCGCGTCTTTTCGTTGGCGTTCTCTTTTCCTCGCGCGGATTTAACTTAATAATTATTATTATTTAAAATATTATTATTATTATAAAATATACTTAATAATAGTAAAGAAAGCGGAAAAATAAATAAATGATATATATAGAATTAAGCATAAAAAATATTTATTCATAAAACTTTAAAAAATTTTTAAAAATTACCATACTTATTCTTCTCTCTCAAACTCATTTTGCATATCAAATAATCTTCGTAATTCGAAGATGTCTTCGTCTCCTAAAACGTCCCAGATTTCTTCGTTATATTCGGAATTCACTCTTCTAAACCAGCGTACCATACGCTGACGATGAATATTGATAAATCCCCGAATTCGGATTTCATCGAAATATATAAAACGCTGAAAAAAAATTTTAAAAAATTTAAAAAAAATTTAAAAAAAATTAAAATCTGTGAAAAAAATATTAAATACACTTGTCTGTGAGGGATCCGAACCCTCACCATATTATAAAGGCGGACCTCGCTCACCGGCACGTTGTCGACCCATATCCACTGTAACGCGTTAACAGAATGGTTAATTTTTTAAAAAATATATAATATACAATTATGTATTGTTGCGTGCATGCCGCCCGGTATGCTTTTTCAAAAAAATGTTACGCCCAAGCCGACAGTGAGTCCGTGACTCTCTCAGACACTTATTCACACTCGCGCACTCACGAAAATAACGACGATTTAAACGATCGTCGTGACGAAGTGACGAACTGCACGCTTCAGCTTGGAGTTCGAAAAGCATACCGGGCGACACGCACGGAACGGTATTAAGTATACATACTCCTACTGCGGGGTATTCAATTACTATGTATTCTTCGATTACGTGATATCTTCCATTTCTTCTCGTTCCTCTTCTTCTCGGTCCATTTCTTATTCTTACACAGTGCTCTACTTGCGCTTGCGAACGTTTTCACACTACTGACTTAACTGACTGCAGAGGACTGAACCAGAGCTCAGAAAAGTAATTAAGATAAAATATATCTAGCATTGCAATAGCAAAAAAGGATTCGTTGGAGCATCAACACCACATAGGCGAGCGTCGCCGGAGCATGGCTTCATAGTTTACGATATATGATATACCTTAAATTTCAAGTGGCTTGAGTGGTTCGAGTCGAACGTCGCATATACGACTCGAATGGAAATGCATGTGAAGAAATTAAGTCATGATTTATATTTAAAAAAAAAAAATACATTTTTTATTCTTCTTCTTTTACATATTTTTTGTTTTTACATACTACGGTAGCGCACTAAAAAACAAATCTACTCAATAGATGGAACATTGCGTCGATGCACAGATTTGCGACTGTAAACAAAATAGCGAGTTAGACACTTGTCTCTGCAATGATCTCACCCTTCTAGAACATGCGAGCCGCCATTCGGTTACGGCGTCTCGCACACTACAAAAAGCGAGAGTCGATGGTCCGACGACGGTTTAAAGATAAAATAGCCGAGGTAAACAATTGATAAAATTTGTCACCGATGACGATTCAACCGTTGCGGAGTCTTCTTCATGTTTTTTCTAGAAAGAGCCGCTGCAGATTACGATTTAACCGTCGCGGCGGTATTCGGTTATGGCGCGGCATATTACAAAAAGCGAGCGCCGATGTCCGGCTGCTGGAATGTATAAACAAAATATGTCTAACAATAATTATACAAACGCATAACATCCATTGTCGCCAGGATGATTATGGACCCACATCTTGCGGATCACAGTCTTCGGCTAGCTTTCGCGACGCGAACGTTCATATTTGAGGGTAAAGTTTTTTTGTGTCAAGTATTCAATACAGAAGAATATTTTTCACGATAGAAGAGATGGCAATAATTTTGATATGGATGTAGACGAGGATCGCGCGTTAACGGACGACAGTGATTATTTCAGTGATGAAGACGACAATCATGAAGAAGTCATCGATAGAATAGTGCTGCGTTGGGAAATCGTTGCACTAAATTTACGTACGAGACATTGCGTAATATATTTTTATTATGCAACGGGTGGTGCACTTGCACTATGTGCTCAGTGCATGGTTGCCCTATCGGATCTTGATTTCGGCATGTACGCTCGCCTAAAACACTTCGTTGAGAGACGCGGAACGACGCATGGCCGGTATTGTTCAAGATGTCGTGAAGCATTGTATATGATATTTCCGTGTAATATGTGCCCGATTTGCACACAATAAGAAAAAAACATTATCGCGGCTCTTAAAAGTTCATACTCGGGGCTGAAGTTTTTTTGTCAAGTGGGCGGTATAAAGAAAACATTTTTTCAAAAACAGTGAACAAAAATAGAGATGGACAATAATGGATGCAGATTCATCCAACGAGGATCGTCCGTTGTCACCGGACAGCACTTATAACAGCGATGGAGACGATAACCGTAGAGAAGTTATAAAAAAAATAGTGTCGCGTCCCGAATTTTTAGCGTTAGATGGACGTACGAAGTGTTGCGCAATTTATTTTTATTTTAGATACGGTTCAGATAACCTGTGTTATTCGTGTATGATCGCTGTACCAGACACTGGTGAGCACATACGTAAATATCGAGAGCATGTAACCGAACCGTACGAGGTAATGAACGTTCAATTTTGCACAGATTGTCGTAATACTCCATTGTTCCAAATATATCCGTGCAACATGTGCCCGACTTGCATGAAGTGATGAAAAAAAAAAACATTATCGCGAGTGGGACATTATACACAACGTGCGCAACATGACGGAACACGTGCGGATAATTGAAGAGAAATCTGTGGAGCCTCCAAAATCTAGGGATGATATAATAATGGAATGTATTACAACAGATATCACCAATGGTTTGCGTGAAGAAGATCAAGGAGTGAAATTGAGGGATGTGCGACGAATATCGCCGGTGCAGTTTCTTCGCGATCGCGAACTCGGTATACGCGGAACCGGTCAACGCTTCGACAAAGAGTCGTTATCAATACCTCTTCTCCTTATGACTGGGATTCTAACGTGAGACGAAAAGTGTATCGACGGCTGCGGGACGAGTGCGTTAGCGAGGAAGAATCACGTGCAGCTCGCTGTACTGACGTTGTGCCGTATCATATTAAGCCTATTGTTGACTATCGCTATTGGGCGTCTAAATTTTGTGAACTCTATGATTGTGAAGCAACATACATTAAGATTCATACAGGTATTGGGAAATACGTCGAATTGGTGGTGATGAACAATTCGATACGTTTGTATATGTACCCTCACCGTCTCAATAATCCTAATCATCTATTGATGCTTCAAAAAACCTATGAACGTGACCTTGATGATATTGATAATTGGATAATTAATGTCCTTTACTTCATGCCTCATTTTTTTATGTCTGACCACTATCGCATTCAAAGTGGCAAACGATACTGTTCAGCGTGCGATCGAGTCACGTGCAAGTGCTCCATCGAAGAATGTGACGTGATCTAAAAAAGACAGTATTAAAAAACAAAACATGGAACATCACGATGAAACGGAACGCAACCTGTTGGAACGATCCAACCAAATCGCTACCTTGGACGAATATTTTGGATGGACACGGCGATGCGAGAAATTTATTGAGCAGCTCGAAGAAGACTGTCGTTCCAAACGTCCGCGGCTCTCAATCACAGATGAGAGCCGCGTAAACAGACAATCTTTAGTGGCAAGAATCGCGCGACTCGAAGGTGCGAAGACTATTACAGAGACGGTTCTTACATATCGGTGGTGAGTACGCGGCGGGCACTAGTAGTGACGATAACGCGGAAAGACTCGTTTGGCGAGAGATCGATGCCGCGTTCGAAAACCGTGTATTGACCGGTGCGGTGATAAATATCAATTACATCGAACCGCGAAAATTTCTCGAAGACGCTGAAGTCATCGTGCTCGATCGTGTGCGGAACGTCATGCAAAGACACGCAAGTGTAAAGATAAACACTGTGTTCAACGGAGTTTGTGACGGGTGACAAACGTGCGAACAAAAGTGTCGGCACGGGAAACTATGAACTCTTTCGTGCGTCCGATCTGCGCGAGTGGTACGAGCGACACGTTATCGAGCCTATTTTATCGCGTCTCGAAGAGTTTCAGGAACGCGACAGCCGGTGGGCGTTGTCGCGTATACTCAATTTGACTGTGAACGTGAACAAATACAATCCTTTGCACGCGGGATGTTACATCAATTTACCGCAAGAAATTAAATCGAAGAAAGCGGTGATCAACGTGCATTCTATGGACAATGCATGCTTCGCGTGGTCAGTGGTGGCTTTACATCCAGTCGAAAGACATTCAGAACGGGAATCCTCGTACCGACATTACACAACAGTATTAAATTTACAAGGCATTGAGTTTCCAATGATTTTGAAACAGATTAAAAAGTTCGAACGACTCAACGATATATCCATCAATGTGTATACCATCGAGGGAGAGAAGACGCCAACCGTTCTCCCGATACAGCTCACCGACCTGAAGAGAGAAAAACACGTCCATTTGCTGTACGTGCAAGACCCGCGAGACAACAACGTGGGGCATTTCGCGTGGATAAAAAATCTATCGCGTCTCGTTAGCTCGCAATTGAGCAAGCACAATGGTCGGAAATACTTTTGCGATCGGTGAGTACCTATACTCCTTTTTAATAAAATTATAAAAGTATTTTTAATATAAAAAAATTTTAAAAATGTGTTTTTTTTTGCAGTTGTTTAAATTACTTTAGATCGAGCGAGAAATTGGAAGCCCACGGAGTAGACTGCCGAGAGATAAACAACTGTGCGATCCGACTACCGAGCGAAGACGACAAGTGGCTGAGTTTTAAGAATCACAGCAGGAAGGAACGAGTTCCGTTCGTCGTGTACGCCGACCTGGAATGTACCCTCGAGAAGACGGATGCGGATCCGACAACGTCCACATACACGTCTCAGCATCATCGGGTATTTAGCGTAGGATATTACGTGCGGTGCTCGTACGACGATTCGTTATCCGCGTATCGGTTTTGTCGCGTGGTTCGTCGAGGAACTAAGACGTTTAGCACACGACGTAAAGAGTATCTTATCCGGTAATGTTTGCATGACGGAATTAACGCGAGACGAGCGGGAGATATTTCACAGCGCGACGCATTGCCACATTTGCGAAAAACCGTTCGAGCCAGACGACGTGCGAGTACGCGATCATTGTCATCTGACTGGTCGTTATAGAGGTCCCGCGCATTTCAACTGTAATCTAAATTACACAGATTCGCATTACATTCCAATAATTTTTCATAATTTATCGGGTTACGACGCGCATTTTAATTATTATCAAGGAAATAGCTACAGCGTACGAAGGACACGTAGACTTACTTCCAATCACGAAAGAAAAATAGATTTTGTTCACGAAACACGTTAAAGATACCGCAAAAAAATCAGATTCGCGAAGCGACATAAAATTACGGTTTATCGATTCGTATAAATTTTTGAGTAGCAGCCTCGATAAATTAGCATCTTTTCTATGCAGAGATAAGTTAAAAATTGTACGTTCTCAATTTTTACAATTATCGACCGAGGATTTTGATCTTTTGACGCGAAAAGGCGTATTTCCGTACGAATACGTGGATTGTGTGGACAAGCTGGAGGACACGTGTTTACCACCGCGCGAATCGTTTTACAGTTCCTTGACCAGTGATACCGTATCCGAGAGCGATTACGAGCACGCCGCTAACGCCTGGCGACGGTTCTCCTTCGAACCTTGGGCGAATACAGCGATCTGTATCTAAAGACCGATGTCTTGTTATTGGCTGACGTTTTTGAAAATTTCCGCGACAGTTGTATAGCGAGTTACGGACTCAATCCCGCGTACTACTATACTTTGCCAGGTTTCACATGGGACGCCATGTTGAAGCATACTCGCGTAAATTTCGAACTGCTCACCGACATTGACATGGTTATGTTCATCGAACGCGGTATACGCGGTGATCTGAGTCAATGTTCCGGCAGATACGCGCGGGCCAACAACAAGTACATGCAGTCGTACGATTCATCGAAACCGTCGTCGTACTTGATGTACTTCGATGTAAACAACTTGTATGGCTGGGCGATGTGTGAGCCACTGCCCTACGCGGAGTTTCGATGGGTCGAAGACGTTTCGAATTTCGACTTTAGCGCGATCGCTTCGGATTCGCCCACGGGTTATATTCTTGAGGTCGATCTAGAGTTTCCGCAGAATATACACGACGCGCACGTTGACCTACCGTTCTGTCCGACGCGCGACAAACCGCCCGGCAAACGACAGGACAAACTTCTCGCCACGCTGTACGATAAGAAGCGTTACGTCATCCATTATCGCAACCTACAGCAGTGCACGCGACACGGCATTCGGGTCACAAAGATACATCGCGTATTGCAATTCGCTCAATCTACGTGGCTCCGCACTTACATCGAGCTCAATACGAAATTTAGAACACTGGCCAAGAACGATTTTGAGAAAAATTTATATAAATTGATGAACAACGCGGTTTTCGGGAAAACGATGGAAAATGTTCGCAATCACGTCGATGTAAAATTACTGACAATGTGGAAAGGTAGATGCAACGCGGAGGCACTGATCTCGAAACCAAATTTTCATAGCAGGAGCGTGTTTTCGGAAAATCTGATAGCAGTTGAACTGCGAAAACTCGAGGTTAAATTTGACAAACCTATTTACGTCGGCATGTGCATTCTCGACATATCGAAAGTCTGTTTGTACGAATTTCATCACGAGTACATGTCTCCCCTGTATGGTGACATGTGTAGAATTATGTACACCGATACGGACAGCCTTATATACCACATCGAGTGCGAGGATGTGTACGAGAACGTGAAACGCGATATCGTTAGATTCGACACGAGCGATTACGCGATCGACAACGCGTACGGTATAACGCTCGAGAACAAAAAAGTGCCGGGCTTGATGAAGGACGAGAATAACGGTGCGATCATGACCGAATTCGTTGGACTCAGGCGAAGATGTACGCGTTGAGAGTGGATGGTAAGAAAGACTGTAAAAAAGCGAAAGGTGTCAAGAGCAACGTCATAGCGCGTACTATAACGTTCGACGATTACACGAGATGTCTGCAAGACGAAATTGAAATGACGCGACGGCAATCCTGTATACGATCAAAGTTGCACGAAGTGTACACCGTGTCCGAAACAAAAATCGCTCTGAGTCCGTACGACGATAAGCAATACGTTATACCAGATTCGACCGATACGTTACCGTGGGGACATTACCGAATACCTTTGTAACGTACGCATGTATGTATGCATGTATGTATGCATGTATGTAATAGTATAACGTATGCAGTAGTATATGTATGTAATAGTATAACGTAACGTATTGTATTATATTACAGTATTGGAATGAATATTAATAAAGATATGACACATGTGTATTTCATATTTTTTACGTACTTTATATGTGTATTTCATAGTTCAAACATTTTACATGTATTACATATTGCATTTTTATGTTAAGAATAAAAATACAGTTTGCACGAATTAAATAACATTGTCCTTGTGTATCCATGAATTGTGCGATCCATCGAATCCCAGCCATTTAACGTAAACCTCATCACCCCTCTTGCGCAGTACTTTCTCCACGAGATACACGTCCGGATAAGTTGCGCGATGCAACTCGTGCTCGTAGAACGCCCCAGCGACGGATTTTCCGCGATAGTCCTCGAGTAGATAGGTAACGGGATTGGTACGGTGCATTTTAACGATCTTAAACACCTCGGTGGTCCAATTCGGTGTGTAGCCCTTCTCGAAAATTGTTTTGTATTTGCTAACGCGCACCGAGTCACCCACTTTGAATTTTGCCGGACCCGCGATCTTTATCGCGCTGTACACCGTAGCCAAGAGTCTTTCGGCTTTCGCGGGGGTAACGTCGACGGCTCTCATGCCGATGGTTCGATGCTTGCGCGCGTTGTAATCCGACACGAGTCGCGGCAACGCGTCGACCCACTTGTAATTTCCGTTGAGCGTAAACATCTTCCACATGTTGTTTTTTAACGTACGATTGAATCGCTCGACGACCGACGCCTTCAACACCGAATACGTGGAATAATGATTGATGTCGTGTTTTCTCACGAGACGTTGCACGTCGGCGTTGTAAAATTCCTTCCCCATGTCGGTTTGTAGATTACTAGGGCACCTCCCGCTACGTCGAATTATCTCGGCGATAGCGTCAGCTGTCTCGCTGCCGCCTTTACCCTTGAGCGGCACGGCCCACGCGTACTTGCTCAACACATCGATGACGGTGAGTATGTAGTGGTAGCCTCCGTTGAAACGCGAGTACGGACGCATCTCGACGATGTCAGCCTGCCACAGGTCGTCGTACCCTCGCACTATGACGTATCTGCGGGGAAAATTTCTTTTCCCCGGTGCGTGCAATTCGTCCACCAGCCGTCGCTTTTCGATATTTTTATCCGCATCGGTCAATTTTAACGGTCTCATGTTTCGTTGTCGCCGTTTCTGCTTCTAATGCATCGTTCGTAGCAGTTTCTGAACAGTTCATAACCGCTTCTGAACAGTTCGTAACCGCTTCTGAACCATTTGTGAATCGTTCGTTGTCGTTCGTCATCGTCAGTTAACTGCTTCCTACCACTCATCGTCGTCGTCGTCGTCGTCGTCATCGACGTTCTCTAGCCGTTTGTAGCCTTTCCTGTCTCCGCGTAGTTCGCAGCTGTTTCTAAACCGCTCGTAATCGTTTTTAAGCTGTTTTTGAACCGTTCGACAACCGCGTCCGACAACCGTTCTCGAACCGTTGAACAACCGTCCGACAACCGTTCTCGAATCGTTCGTTGCTGTTCCTCGCCGTCGTTAATGAACCGTTGCTTCTCTTCACTAGTCGCCTTTTGATAGTCGTTTCTGTTGAATCGTTTGTCCATTGTTGTTCGTTGTCGCGTCTGATATTCGCACGTCGAAGCTTGTTTATCGCAGTCCGTAACGCTTGCAGATCTTGCTCGAACGCAGTCAGCTTCTCGTCTGATTCTTTTCGTTGATTGCTCAACATTTTAAAGAATTGATCAACGTAGAGTTTGTTAACCGGGTCACCGTCAGTCTCAGGTTGCGCTACGCGACAAATCTTGCGCGACTTTGCGTCAAAGTCCGTGGCAGCGCGGCACAGAGCGTTATTGCGCACGAAATTTCTCATTAATCCGCTCCACCGATGGTACGAAATGGCATTCGTCGCGTCTCCGCTGTGCTCGAATAATCCAAATTTGTTGATCGGCATTTCGACGCTGATTGAACGGATCGCTGTCGCACCGTTTAATTTATAATAAGCCCGGCTTCAGGAAGTTCCTCGATGATCGACATGATCTCGTTGTCGTGGGCATTGTTGCCAGTTTGACGCGAAGCGTCGAGCAATCGCAGACGATCCACCAGCTCGTTGGGGTCGTCCCAATGCACGTAGTCAATCTTATTGTCGGTTAGCGTCATCGCGCGAGGTGCGAATAATCCTTTTCCGGATTTTTCCTTCTTGGATTCGGTCGACATCAACGGTGCGATTACCTGTGTATACTTGTATCCCACGTTGCCCTTTTAGTCGCTTGTTAGGATCGTGTTTGAATTTATGAGCACTCGTTGCCAACAGTATGCTCCTGTACTTTTGCATATCGTCCTCCGTGTAGATATCGTTATCGGGTATTCTCTTGAAGATCAACCCGTAAATACCGGGTGTGCCGGCGTATCGTACGCCGTCGATATAAATGTTATCCGCTTTGTCCAAGTCAAAACGTTTATTACCGAGCATCAATTCATTATTGCCGAGATAAACGCCGTACGCTATGTCCATCGTTGGATAGGCGCCCAAAACAGACGCGATGTAAATTCGGCTCAGTGGACCCAAGTGATCTTCCAACGATTCTATAAACCATTGTCGACCCTCCGACGTTTTCAACCGTTTATGAACGGTTTTCCTGATCGAGTCGTCCGTGGTTTTGAAAACATTCGCGGTTTCAAGAAATTCGGGACTTGTACGTTGCACGGTTTGCGTCGGTGTAGAGGTTATCGGTGTAGAGGTTATCGGTAGTACTGTCGATTGATTAGATTTACGCGGTGTCAATGAAAGATCCGACCAGGAGTCTAATCGTTTCTTCTTTCTCTTCGGTGTAGCATCCTCCTCCTCCACCCCGTGCTGTTGAACGGATAGCGGTTTGATTTTCACGTCAGCGTCGCTCTCCGTCGGCTCCTCTTTTTTCACCGCGATCAAGCTCGAGTTGTCAACGATCTTTTTCAACGGCCCGATGAGAGGTTTAAAGTGCGTGTCCAACTCAATGTCCTTCTCGATCTTACCGGTCTTCAAAG